>NW_010921798.1:30292-30902 GCF_000633955.1 Camelina sativa
CTGTCAAACTCATCAAGGTGATCTAGAGGATCCTCCATTGGCAACCCATGAAATTTGTTGGCTTGTATCATGGAGATCAATCCACTCTTTATTTCATAATTATTATTTGCCACAGCAGTAGGCACAATACCAGCTCTTTGGTTGTGTGTGTTACGTGCATCCCCATCACCAATGTGTCTAGGTCTATGATCATGGTGATCTTGCTGCTCCATGACTACTTGTTCTTCTTGTTGTTGAACTACTCTTCTTTGCTTATGTCTCAAACCCTTTTGTAGCCTGTGGATGTTGTCAATAGGCCTTTGAAGACTGTCTTTGCCTTTTGACCTTGTGTGGGTGGTCAAGTTGACTGGGAAGTAATGGCTATTTGGATCCGGCTTCTGACTCGATCAAGTGCTCGATCACGGCTCGGTCGAGTGGTGGTCGAGTGGGTGCCTGAAACTCAAGACAGCCAAGCAAAGGAAGATTCGAGTTCAGTAACTTCACAAGTGTTTAAACGAACTTAATCTTAGACTAATAATGATCCTAAATGTCACAAAACACAAACTCAAATGGGCAACGGCGCCAAATTGAAACTGATTATTTTTGTAGGTGGTGGTGAATGATGTATGGA
>NW_010921798.1:34433-39586 GCF_000633955.1 Camelina sativa
CACAACATGCTTCAATTTAGACCAAATGCAATACAGGAATTCAAGGCTTGGTTCAATCTTATGCTTCTAACACTTCAACTAGCATCAAAGTACTATTAACTTGGGCATTGATCCTAGTCTAGTGAATAAAACAAGCTAACAAGGCAAAGCTCATCATAGATCCCTAATACAAATATTATAAAATCCTACATGAAACATGCTAAACAAGATCCTAATATGCAATGCAAACTACATGAACACTCTTTTTTTTTATAAAGATTTTTGCAAAAAATTTCAAATTTTTAGAGTTTTTCTATGCCTTAGATGCTATGCAAATACTAACATGATGATGCTAAAATTTGAAATAAGAAAACAAAATACAATATCAAATGCTATCTCAAACCCTCTCCCAAACGTAAATCACACAGTCCTCTGTGTGAAAGAAATTTGTAAGAGGATTCAAGACCAAACACAAAACACAACATCAAATGCAATGGTATTTACAAGGGAAGGTGATTGTGGTACCTTAAGGATTGGAGAAGAAACTGTCCACATCCTCTTGCATGCTGTCAAAAGTGTAGTTAGGGTCTTGTTGATTACTTGGAGGTGGAGATTGGGGCAGTTCGACGATGGGAATCGACCGGGACTCGGTCGAGTACGTGCTCGAGTGGGGGGGTCGAGCTGGACCGCGAGTGTCAAAATTCTGACCTTACTGCTGGTAGAACTGTTGGTAGAGTGGGGTGAGATGGGAGATGGGAGGGTAACCTGGATATCCTGGATAAGCAGCTAGAGGTGGGAAGCCATAAGGTGATCTGGGCTGGAACTCGACCAAGTGCATCTGGGGTGCTCGGTCGAGTGGGTGCTCGAGTGACCCGGTCGAGTGCCTCGAAAATTGTTGTTCTCGGCTACTTGAACTCCTCTTCCTCTGATTTGGCTCGTACATTGAAGCTCTAGCTGGTTCCACAGGGTTTGCAACTCTTGAGAGTGCTCTAGTTGAGCTACTCCTCCTCAAAGGGCTTGAATGGCTTGGAGATGAGTTTGCACTCTTCAGCTCAGCAATCTCCTTTTTTAGGCCCTTGATGGACTTAGCCATATTGGTCACCTTCTTCTTAAGCTTATCAAACCTTTTCCCATGCCACTTGCTCCACTTTTGTAGGAGAGTCAACCTCTTGCTAGTCTCTCTCACTCCTCTACTATCCCTTGGGTTGGGCTCATAATCTTCAAAGTAAAATTGCTCCTCCCCATCAGCCATTTGCACATCTCCAGCTTCATCAACTCTAGGTTGAACTATCCCATCAAACAAGAACTCATCAGCTGGCCAAAAGTCAATGTTTGCTCCTTCTTGAATGGTGGTGAGCTCTTGGTTAGGTAAGATCAACTGTTTTTTCCCAACTGTTGGAAGCTCAAAGTTGAAGATGTGATTTCCTTGATGCATTTCCTTGGCCAATATGAGAGTGGAGGTGAGGTAGCTTGAGTCAATCCATCTTGGCAAAACCTTCTCTCCTCTAAGTGGGACCTTGGCAGCTTGTAGTATTGGAGTGATGATGCCTCCAATGGCTAAGGCTCCTCTTGACCCTTTGTTTTGTAGCTTGCCTACCCAACTTCTCAAATATATCATGTGGTCAATGAGCACCATTGCAAGGTCAGTCTCCACAGTGGTCCCAAGAATGATGGTTCCATTTCTTGCCTCAAGGATGATTCCATTGAGAGCCATGTCAATTACCTTGAGCTCACCCTCATTGAGATTTCCAGTCTCCTTCCTAGCAAAGAATGTATTTGCTAAGGCCTTGTGGAAGTACCTTAGGACTGGGCTTCTTATCTTTGAACTCTTGGTCTTGGAGGATGAATAGGTGATGTTGTCTCCAATGGTTTCCCAAATGGCATAGAGCTCCTCTCTTGGTATCATCAAGCTCCTATTACTACCAACTTCAAAACCAAACACATTTGCTATCTTCTTCAAAGAAAGCTCATAGTTCTTCCCCTTGATTGTGAAAGCAATATGACCAGCTCCAAACTCATCATCCTTCCTTGCATATGTGTGCAGCTTGACTGTGGCTAGAAACTCACAACTTTCTTCTTTATACCCCTCCATGCAAAGCCCCATGAACTTGGTTAGGTTGCTCTTTTCAAAAAGGTACTCCACATCTTTATCAATGGCTAGCTTCTCCATGGTTTCCTTGTGTGGATACCTAGTTCCCAGGAACTCCATTCTCATGAAGGCTTCATAAAGTTGCCTCTTTGTCAATCCACAAGATTCTGCTTCTCCATCATCCTCTCCCTCTTCTTCTTCACCTTCTTCTTCACTCTCACTCTCAACCTCCTCTTGTTCAATCTCAACTGCTGGCCTCTTCCCTTTGGCCTTGTTTCTCCTCATGAAATCACTAAGAGTTGGCTCCCTTTCTTCTTCACTTTCAGTTCTCTCAGGATCTTCCTCAACTGACTGATTTCTTGAACGCGGCATCTGACTCGATCGACCACTCGGACCACCACTCGATCGAGTGCATGCTCGAGTGGGGCGTCGAGTGGTTCTTCCAGCTTCTCCTCTTGATTGTAGGCGATCATCAAAACGTTCCATGGAGCTTGCAGCCGCTTGTTGAGACTTCCTTGTAATCCTTGAAGACATTTTCGAATAGAACTGAAGGGAATAGACTCAAAGCTTAAGTTTAATAGGTTAGTGACCCAAAAACTTAAAAGAGCTAAGCTTGAGCAAAAGATGAACTTTGAGAGAGATTTTAAAACTTGATTTTAGTTGTTTTGAGCAAATGAGAGAGTGTGAGAGACATAGGATCGTGTAAGGCTTTATTTAAAGAAGCTAAGGGGGCAAGGAGACAAGGGTGGAGCGTCCATACCATTCAAATTTGAAATGAGAATCTTTGACCTGCTTTTTGCTGCCACTCGACCCCACACTCGACCAGCACGTGGTCGAGCTCCTTGACCAAAGTTTGAAATTTCAAAATTTTTCTTCTTGTTCTTCCCTCCACTCGATCATTCTAGAGAAATGAGAATCGAGTGGGCCTTAGTTCTTTGCCAACTCGGTCGAGTACCTCTCGTGGGCTGGTCGAGTGGGCTTGCGAATCTCCTTCCCCAAGTCCAAATCTCTCCATACCCATCTACACTTTCATTGAAAGGCCTGCCCAACACAAACATAAAACAAAACACATCAAAACTACTAAGAAAATAAAGCATATTTACAAAGGATACCTTAGGGACTTCCTCCCTAGTGAGCTTGTTTAGAGTCACTAAGCTTGACTTTGGCTGCCTTCTTAGGCTTTGTTTAGATACCAAGGAGGTGATGAAATCCTCCCTGGCACTTCTTGATCATTGTGAGTCTGATCCTTGATCACCTCACCCTTAACACACAAACCATATTTCTTCTTGATTTTGAGCCTTGGTCTTGCTTTCCTCAAAGACCTCTTGTTTAGCTTGACTTGGAGATCCTTAACCATACCAGTCAACTCTTGAACTGACCTCTTAAGCTTTTCCACAGAAACCTCTTGAAGAGAGAGATTGTCCTTTGGAGTTGCCACTTCACTTAAACCTTCATGACCACCTTTGTCCTTGATAGTAAAAGGTTGATCATCAATGGTAGGAAGGTTGGTTGGGTTATAGATGTTAAACTTCATAGCTATACCCTCAGAAATGTTCAAGGTCACAAGACCTTCCTTAACATCAATAACAGCTCCAACTGTGGCTAAGAATGGCCTCCCAAGGATGATAGGATCTTCAGGTTCCTTGTCCATCTCCAATACCACAAAATCTGTATGAACCCTTGCTCTTCCTATCTTGACTGGAATATTCTCCAATTTGCCAACCACATCTCTGTTTGAACCATCAGCTAGGCATATATGAAGGTTGGTGGACTTGAAGTCAGTGTGCCCAAGCTTTTGTGCTATAGAATAGGGCATCACACTGATAGATGCTCCCAAGTCACATAAGCACTGGTTGTAGTGAAGATAGCTAAGTGTGCAAGGCAGATAGAATGGACCTGGATCCTTAAGCTTAATTGGGATGATTACTCCTCCAAGGTCTTCAAGATCCTTCTCATCTTGAGCTTGAGCCTTCTTCTTTGATAAATCAAGCAAAAAATCCTTATAGAGAGGATATGGATCATACTGTTCCAAGGCAGGTCCTCTCTCTTCTTCTTGGTAAGCAATGGTGATCTCTTGTATGGCCATCACTTCTTCTTGTTTCTCAATCACAACCTCTTCCTTCAAAGCCTTCTCTTCCTTTTGTTGCAAAGCCAACATTTGTTTTTTCTCAATGATTTCCCTTAATTCCTTAAGCTTCTGTGCCTTGAAACGTCCTGGGAATGGTAGAGGCGGTTTGTAAGCAGGAGGGATGTACTTAGCAGGCTTGACAGCTTCTGACTCTTCAGCTCGATCGGCCACTCGAACACTCACTCGGTCGAGTGCATGCTCGAGCACCTGGTCGAGTGCAATACCGGATTCAGTCTGCTTTGCACAAACTTCACTCTGAGCTTCAAGAAATGACCAATCCTCCCCAACTTGAACTTCACTGTCCCCAGTGACTTCTTCTTCAAAGATATGAATGGCTTTGGCAGTAAACTCCCTTGGGTTTTGAACTGCTTTTCCAGGGAGTTGGGTGGGTTTTGGAGCTGAAGTAGATGCTATATTGCTCTCCATATACTTCACTCTTGAGTTCAGACCTTCAAACTTCATATTGAGATCATTATACTGTGATGTTAACCTTTGATTCAACTCAGCAAACTGTTTGGCTTCCTCAATCTTTCCATTGGTTTGCCCAATCAACAGCTGTTGTATCATTTCTCTTAGGTCTTGTTCCTGGCCTTGGTTAGTCTGAAACCCTGGTGGGGGACACAATTGGGGCTGGAACACTTGTTGCTGCTGCTTGGGTGCATAGTTGTTCTGTTGTTGAGGCTGAGGAGGTGGATAGACTTGGTCTTGAGGGTTGGCTACATGAGTGCTCCTATAAGAGAGGTTGTTCTGCTTGAATCCTCCCCCTTGGTTGTAGCCTTTGTATCCTCCTCCTTGGTTCTGCATATAACACAACTCAGCAAACTCCCTATCTCCTTCTTGGACTGGAGCTTCTTCTTCACCAATGAAGTGAATGGTTTTTTACTGGCTTAGGAGAATCTTGTCAAGCTTTTCATTGACCATCTTTAAATCCTGCTTGTATTTGTCCTCTTGATCAGT
>NW_010921799.1:0-283 GCF_000633955.1 Camelina sativa
TGATCATGATCCCAAATTATACTCCCCCTCAAGCTTAGTCATTGGACACTATGACACAAGCTTGAACCATTGATCACCTACCTCATTGAAAACCTTAGTATAGAAAACCTCTTGGGAAAAACTATACTTAAGGGAAAAAGAGTGTAGGATCTCAAGGTTTGGTGAGGTCCATGAGTCCAAGCTTTGAGTGTATGTACTCACACACTTGAGGGCTGGCCGCCTTGGTGAAAACATCGGCTAGTTGCTTGGAGCTCTCGGTATGGCAAGGAAGGGTTACGCCTAG
>NW_010921799.1:1830-2429 GCF_000633955.1 Camelina sativa
TAGCTGGATTTTCTCTCGGACTTTGTGGCAATCAACTTCAATGTGCTTTGTTCTCTCGTGGAACACTGAGTTGGTTGCAATATGAATAGCTGCTTCATTATCACAATGCATTGTGATCGGCTTCATAATGTCGACTCCAAGATCTTTGAGTAGGTTCTTGAGCCACATCAATTCGGTAGTCAGCTTGCGCATCACTCTATAGTCGGACTCGGCGTTTGATAGAGACACTACCTTCTGCTTCTTGCTTTTCCATGTTACTAGGTTGCCTCCAAGGAAGGTGCAGTAGCCGCTGGTTGATCTACGGTCTTCTTTGTCTCCGGCATAGTCCGCGTCACAATATCCCACGAGCTCCGTGTTGTTATTGCACCCCATCCATATTCCTTGGCCCGGCGATCCTTTAATGTACTTGAGGATCCGGTTGACTATGTTCCAGTGGTGCACCTTCGGAGCTTGCATATGTTGACTAGCCTGGTTCACAGCAAAACAAATATCGGGTCTAGTGATGGTCAAGTAAATAAGCTTACCAACCAACCGCCTATATTGTGTCACATTCTTGAACGGTTGGTCCTCGGGCTCCCCCTCACGGCAAACCTTGTAGT
>NW_010921799.1:6613-32261 GCF_000633955.1 Camelina sativa
GGTTGAGTGAGTCCACGAGAGGGAGAGAGAGAGAGTGTAAGTGACAAAGTGTAGAAGAAGAAAGAAACTTTCTTGCTTGATTTAGTTCATGGGTACTCACCTAATATAGACATAAGCTAGAGGAATATTCTACAAGATGCTACACGTTTTTACATAGTGAAAGCGACCTATACAACCCTTAAATACACATGTGCCTAATTAGTTGACTTGTCCCTTCCCACTTGCATCAAGTCGCCAACGGTCACCTTGGGAAGGATCTAGAGGTTTGATTTGAGTCTCACACAAGTCATGGAAGGCTTTTCATGGGCTTCCACTTGAGATGGTATGAATGGCCCGGTGAGGATTGTACGGACAGCCCGGTCATGGTTGTACGGACGGCGACTGTACGGACATGGTGATCATGATCCCAAATTATAATAATTATTCAAATGCATTGAATTGTTACATATTTTGACCCTATAAAGAGTCACAAAGCTGTTTACTGCTTCAAATCAACGTTTTCTCTCGGTTTTAGCCTGTTTTCTCTGTTTAAGCCTGTTTTGGGATAAAACGGGTTTAAGTGTTGTCTAAACACTCCAAATTCATCCCGAACTCTTATAGATAGTCAAATGCATTGGATTGTCAAACATTCTGACCCTAGAAACAGTAACAAAGCTTTTTATTGCTTTGAATCAATGTTTTCTCGGTTTTAGCCTATTTCGGGATAAAATGTGTAAAAGTGGTGTCTAAACACTCCAAATTCAACTCAAACTCTTATAATTAGTCAAATGAATTGGATTGTTACATATTTTAACCCTAGAAAGAGTGACATAGCTGTTTACTGCTTTGAATTAATGTTTACTCTCGGTTTTAGCCTGTTTTCTATGTTTAAGCCTTTTTCGGGATAAAACGTGTTTAACTGTTGTCTAAACACTCCAAATTCATCCCGAACTCCTATAGCTAGTCAAATGCATTGATTGTCACACATTCTAACCCTATAAACAGTAACAACACTGTTTATTGCTTCGAATCAATGTTTTCTCGGTTTTAGCCTGTTTCGGGACAATATGGGTAAAAGTTGTGACTAAACACTCCAAATTCAACCCGAACTCTTAGAATTAGTCAAATGCATTGGACTGTTACATATTTTGACCCTAGAAAGAGTAACATAGCTGTTTACTGCTTCGAATCAATGTTTTCTCTTGGTTTTAGTCTGTTTTCTCTGTTTAAGCTTGTTTTGGGATAAAACGGGTTTAAGTGTTGTCTAAACACTCCAAATTCAACCCGAACTCTTATAATTAGTCAATGCATTGGATTGTTACATGTTTTGACCCTAGAAAGAGTAGCATAGCTGTTTACTGCTTCGAATCAATGTTTTCTCTCGGTTTTAGTCTGTTTTCTCTGTTTTAGCCTATTTGAGAACAAAATGGGTAAAAGTGGTGTCTAAACACTCCAAATTCAACCCGTATAATTAGTCAAATGAATTGGATTGTTACATATTTTGACCCTAGAAAGAGTGACATAGCTGTTTACTGCTTTGAATCAATGTTTTCTCTCGGTTTTAGCCTTTTCTCTCTTTAAGCCTGTTTTGGGATAAAACGGGTTTTAGTGTTGTCTAAACACTTCAAATTCATCCCGAAATATTACAGTTAGTCAAATGCATTGGATTGTCACATATTCTGACCCTAGAAACAGTAACAAAGCTTTTTATTGCTTCGAATCAATGTTTTCTCGGTTTTAGCCTGTTTCGGGACAAAATGGGTAAAAGTGGTGTCTATACACTCCAAATTCAACCCGACCTCTTATAAGTAGTCAATGCATTGGATTGTTACATATTTTGACCCTAGAAAGAGTAACATAGCTGTTTACTGCTGTAAATCAATGTTTTCTCTCGGTTTTAGCATGTTTCTCTGTTTAAGCCTGTTTTGGGATAAAACGGGTTTAAGTGTTGTCTAAACACTCCAAATGTTAGACTTAAGCGGAAGTGAAGGAATGAACATGAAGAGAGAATCGACAAAGAGAATTGTATTCCATAAGTGTTATTGTTATAATGTAGTCTAATGTCTTTAAATATCAAGGGAGACTAGGGTTTTCCCTTCTACACTCGACAACTAGGTGATAGGGACATAGAGAGAGAGAATAAGCAGATCCCAATGGTGAAAGTGACTTGTCTTGGTCTCCTAACGTGAAGCAACCCGTGACCTTATCCATTAACGGCTACAAGGGGACTTCGAGATCCTTCTCTTGGGCTTTCACATATGGTAAGGCCTCATCTCTACTCCATACGTCGATGATAGTCGGCCTTATTGAACACACGTACGGACGGGCCTTATTGGACACATGTACGGACGACCGTACGGACATAGCTAGAACATGATCAATACTCCCCCTCAAGTTTAACCTTATGAAATGGCTAAGCTTGGAACCCATGAAGCATCACCTCATTAAAAACCTTAACATAGAAACCCTCATGGGACAAAACTATGTTAAGGGAAAAAGAGTGTGATGTCCATGTGTTAGAGAAGTCGATCATGGGCGATTGAGGTCTACAAGTCCAAGTTTACTATGGATGTGTGCGCAAACCTTTGGACATGCAGCCTTAGTGAATATATCGGCCAGTTGATCCTCACTCCGAGTGTGGCATGGAAGTGTTATCCCCTCTTCAATCTTCTCTCGAACATTGTGGCAATCTACTTCAATGTGCTTGGTTCTCTCATGGAAGACTGAGTTGGTTGCGATGTGAATAGCCGCTTCATTGTCGCAGTGCATGATGATTGGCTTCTGCGACTCAATACCAAGATCCTTGAGGAGTGCCTTTAGCCATGTTAGCTCGTTGGTGAGCTTCCTCATAGCTCTATACTCGGCTTCAGCACTCGAACACGACACCACCTTTTGTTTCTTGGATTTCCATGTGACCAGATTCCCACCAATGAACGTGCAGTACCCCGTGGTTGAGCGTCTATCTAATGTATCGCCGGCATAGTCTGCATCACAGTAGCCCAAGATCTCAGTATTGGAGTTCTTTCCCATCCATATACCTTGGCCCGGACTTCCTTTGAGGTAGCCTAGGATCCTTTCCACCATGCTCCAATGATATTTGGTTGGCGCCTTCATGAATTGGCTCACCTGGTTCACAGCATAACTGAAACAAGTTTATATTTGTGGTGTGAATGATGATGTATGCAATGGTGAGATATGAATGGAATGATGGATGGGTGTTTCAATTCCCCTTATGCTATTGCAGTACAAGAGGTATCAATCCTAAATGAGTGTTTGTGAACAATTAAGATATGCATATGAATCTAAGTTAAGACAAATGTAAAGATTGTTTGTCACTAACAATCCTAGGAAGAAAATGTAAAATGCAGAAAATAAACTACAAGAACTAACAACTAGATGCAAATGAAACTGAATGATTGAAACAGTGATAAAGCAAGAACAGAAACAGAGACTACTACTAATGAACTAATGCAAGATAATTAATGAACTGAAAACTAAATGTATGCAACTGGAATGAAACAGGAATGAAACAAGACAAACACAAATCATAGACACAGAGTTCTGGGGATGAACTCGAGCAGCACTCGACCGAGTGTAGGTCGAGTGGGTGGTCGAGCTAGACTAGACGCAGAAACAGAGCAATGCAATAAAAACAGAGTAATGCTAAATCCAATCAAACAACAAGCAAGCAACAGGATTAAGACTAAGATTTCAATAAACAAAGAAGGTCCTGAGGATGGATTCATGGGATGGACTAATCATTGTGGTTATCTAACTTGGTCAACAAATCTCAAGCAAACTTTGAGCTAACCTCTAGACATATTAATCTAAGACAAGTTTCTCCCACTCTCATGGTCAAGAAACAATCAAACCTATGCAATTCTAGACTTGTTCTCACACAGTAAAGAATCTACACAAGCAGGCATTAAGCAATACATCTCAAACCAAACAAGACCTCTAATCTCTTAGCAAGCCTAATGGTAAGCTCTAGATCTAGCCTTATCTATGCTTCCTAAACATTGGTGTGATGCTAAGAAGCTTGAAATCAGACTCTACCCTCTCAGATATAGAATCAGCATTAAGATCATCTACCCTAGAAGAGATCTACAACAATCAAGCTTGACCAAGTCACACAAACCACAAGATCAATCCATCCTAACCCATCCTCAAGATCCTAAGGAAACTACTCACAACAATACATGGTGATCAAAGTCAAAAACCCAGAAAATATTGAAACTTGCATTATTAGAAAGATTAAACAAAGATCTTCAATATTGATGAAAGGATGAAACTCAAATTCTCAATATCTTGAAAGTTATAGAACCAACAAAATATAAGAATCTAGTCTTCTTTTTTAAGGAAGTACAAGATCTTAAAAATAAAAATGCAAAAGGAATAAAACTAAAAAAGGTAAAAACTAGGTTTAGGGAATATCTAAAAAGTTGCACACTTTGGTGGCTGCAGGTACAAGGCCTTATATAGGTGAGGAGGTGGAAGCCCTAAAAATAGAAAAAGTCAAAGTAGTCAACGGCTCGGTCAACTCGACCAGTGCTCGGTCGAGTCCATGGTCGAGCTGGCTTCTCTCGTGCACACTCCACTCGGTCGAGTCCATCTACCCACTCGGTCGAGTGCTTGGTCGAGTTGGACTCTGGACCTTGGTTCTTCAGCCTTAACTCTCTTGCTTTCCCTTCAAGATTGCTTCACTTCTCCTCAGGATTGTTTCCATGCTCCTTAAGCTCCAAAATCACCTGTTTATGCATGAAAAGATGCAAATGCAATGCAACTAAACTCTAATGCATGATTAGTCCTAAAGCTACACAATAATGATGAAAATGGCTAGCAAAAGATGCAAAAGATGTGAATAAACTAAGGGAAAACATGGTAAAATATATGAACATCAATAACATAGATCAGGTCGTGTGATAGTAAGGTAAATCAACTTACCTACAAAACGCCTGTATCGCGTCACATCATCATATGGTGCATCCAATGGATCAAGCGGGGCCTCTTGTCCGATGGTCCTCTTGTGCGCCTCCTTTCGCTTGGCCTGGTAACAGTCTTCAAGTGGTGTAGGGGCCGGTTTTACACCAAGTTTACCTGTCTCACTTAAAAGATCAAGAGCGTATTTCCTTTGAGACAGAAACAATCCCTCCAAGGAGCGATATATCTCAATGCCAAGAAAATATTTCAGCTCACCAAGGTATTTAATATCAAATTGAGAATGAAGAAAGGATTTTATTTCCTTAATACCGTCCTTATCGTCACCGGAGACAATAATATCATCAACATAGATAAGGACCACGACGAGACCACCTGTGGTGCAGCAAGAGAAGAGAGTATGATCAGCTTCAGAACGATGAAAACCATGACTCCGAAGAGTGGAGCTGAGCTTGTGATACCAGGCATGGGGAGACTGTTTCAGGCCATAGATGGCCTTGCGTAGACGGAGAACCTTGCTTGGAGCGACTGTGTCTTCGAGGCCAGGAGGTGGACGCATGTAAACTTCATCCTCAAGCTCCCCCTGAAGAAAGGCGTTCTTGACATCCATTTGCCAAAGATCCCAAGACAAATTGGTGGCCAAGGAGAGGATAACTCGAACAGTGTGAAGTTTGGCGACCGGAGCAAAGGTGTCCGTGTAGTCGGTTCCATACGTTTGAGTGAACCCCCAAGCCACCAGGCGAGCTTTGTGACGCTCAATATCACCGTTACTCAAGAATTTTATAGTAAAGACCCATTTAGAACTGACAGCCTTCTTGCCTTTAGGGAGGTCCGCTTCGTCCCACATATGGTTCCGGACCATAGCGCCAGTTTCATCCGCCACGGCATCAACCTACACTTGGTGTTCTTTTGCTTCATCATACGTCTGAGGAATGAAATGGTCATCAAGTCGGCCTAGGAAGGCTGCATGATCAGGAGGAAACAGGGCAAGTGAACAAACAGCCTGAATTGGATGAGCGACCGCTTGATTGTTGAAGTAGACGCGCTTATTTTTCCAAGTAGATGGGTGAAACTTGAGGCGTTCACTTCTCCGAGGTACCGAGGTTGGCTGGGGATCAGTGGTTGTGGTCGTATGGTCGGTTGTTGTGGCCAGCTTATCTTCTGGTGTAGTGGTGGGTACATCGGTTATTGGTACAGGTTCAGATGCAAAGATGTCCTCCATTGGTTGGGATGAAACATCCTCATGAACATCAATGTTCCCTCACGAGGAGCCGATGAGGAGGCTGGGGAGAACTGCGTCGGATCAGGAGGTGTAGTGAGACCTAGGTGATTGAGAAGAAAGCGTAAGTTGGTGGCCCGGTCCGAAGGAGAGTTAGAGAGGTCCTTCAAGCTGTCCCAATCTTTCTGTTCATAGTAACCTTGACCTTCAAGAAATTTCACATCCTTAGAGATAAGAGTACGGCCAGTGGAGGGGTCATAGCACTTATACCCCTTTTGGCTTGACGAGTAGCCTATAAACATGCATCTAGTGCTCTTGGCATCGAGCTTACTCCTTTGTTCACCTGGGATAAGAACAAAACATACGCAACCAAATACACGTAAGTGCGTAAGAGAGGGTTTAACCTTGTTCAGTACCTCATATGGAGACATGTCTTGTAAGACTTTTGTTGGTGTCCTATTGATTAAATAACACGCCGTCATCACGGCATCACCCCAAAACCGTTTGGTGACATTGGTATGGAACATCATCGATCTTTCCACCTCCATGAGATGTCGATTTTTCCTTTCAGCTACACCATTTTGTTGGGGCGTGTAGGGACAACTTGTTTGTTGGAGTATGCCATGCTTTGCTAAATGTTCTTTGAGTTTGTGACTTGTGTATTCTCCTCCATTATCTGATCTTAGTACCTTTATTTTAGCATTAAAGTGATTAGTCACATAATTTTGAAAGTTAACAAAGGCATCATAGACTCTATCTTTGGAAGGTAACAATGTAAGCCATGTGTACTTAAATTTTTCATCAATAAAAGTCACAAAATACTTGTTATTATCTCTAGTTAGACAAGGAGAAGTCCACACATCAGAATGCACTAAATCAAAGCAATGTTCATAGATAGTAGTAGATTTAGGAAAAATAGATTTGCAATGTTTTCCAAGAATACAAGACTCACAACTTGAATTATCAAAGGAAACATTAGGCACGATTAATTCAAATGCTCTAGAGTGAGGATGGCCTAGTCTAGCATGCCACACATCACTAGAAATACTACTAAGACTCAATATAAGTGAAAATAATGTAGGTGAATTTGATGAAGCATTCTCTAGGACATAGAGATCTCCTCTAGCATCTCCTTTTCCAAGAATCTTGCCAGTCTCAATATCCTGAAAATGTACACTATTAGGTCCAAAGATAGTATAACAGTTTAAATCAATAGTTGCTCTTTTAACCGATAAGAGATTAGAGGTGAAGTTAGGCATAAAGAAAGCTTTTGAATTCTTATCAAACAGTTTCAAGTCTCCTATTCCTTTTACTGGTATGCAATCCCCATTAGCAATAATAACATTTCCTAGGGCAGGTTTTATGTTGTGTATGAGACTAGGATTACTTATCATATGGTGAGAAGCTCCTGAATCAACAACAAGAGATTTACTAGGTTTTGAAGCAAGGAAAGAGGTACCGGATTCCTTTAGTGCGTTGATGGATCTGATAAGAGCCTCCAAGTCCGATTTCCTCACAAGATCTCCATAGGAGGCCGCCATGGCCGTAGCTGCTGCGCCTCCTTGGTTCATAGGAACGGTACTGTGACCACTCGCCCCTTCTTGTGAGAGATTTGCCTTGAACTTCGCCGGCTTAAGATGAGGGTGAAGGATCCAACATTTGTCCTTCACATGGCCCCTTTTCTTACAGTGGTCGCACACCACCACTTTCCTATCCTCATGCTTGTAGACTCCTTTGTTGGCGGTGAGTAGCTCTTCCTTGCCGCTGAAGAGACCAAGCGAGCCTTGTTCTTTCTGAACTTGAGAGCACACATCTTCGAGTGTTGGGAGCTTATCACTTCTAAGTATGTGTTTAATGAGGTCGTTAAATGCCGGATTGAGAGTTAGGAGGAGGCCAAACACCTTATCTTGCTCTTTCCTCTCATTCAGGATAGCCGGATCGATGGTACTTGGTCGGAGCATCTCTAGTTCGGCCCATAAGGACCTAAACTTCCCAAAATGCTTCGTGAACTCCAAGTCTTCTTGGTGGAGACTGTTGATAGCCTTCTTGACTTCAAATACTCGAGTCAAGTTGGTTACGTTCCCATAAACGTTCGCAAGTGTCTCCCACAACTCCTTGGCAGTCTCACATAGGAGTATGCTTCAAGGATAGGAGCGTCCAGCGAGTTTTGAAGAATGGCAAGCACGGTCTGATCTTCTTGGAACCACTTGACTTCCCTCTCAAGATCAGCCTCCTTGTCTTCTTCCTTTTTTTCTTTACCGCCTTCCTTAATGGTCTTCTTGGGGAGTTGGTCTGTCTCGACATGGATCCAGAGTCCTCGCCCACTAAGTGCGGTCTTTGTGGTTAGTTTCCACAATAAGTAGTTTGAGCCCTTGAGTACTACCGGAGTTACAATAGGCTTTGTGGTGTCCATAGCAAGGAGTATTGAGTATTGAGGCGAGTTAGTGTAGAGAGTATATTAGCGAGTGAGCGTAGAGAGTGTAAGGAGTATCTAGAGATTAAGAATAGAGTAGAATAGACTTAAGAAGAGGAAGTTTAGAATGTCATAGATCGAGAAACTTGCTCTGATACCATGTTAGACTTAAGCGGAAGTGAAGGAATGAACATGAAGAGAGAATCGACAAAGAGAATTGTATTCCATAAGTGTTATTGTTACAATGTAGTCTAATGTCTTTAAATATCAAGGGAGACTAGGGTTTTCCCTTCTACACTCGACAACTAGGTGATAGGGACATAGAGAGAGAGAATAAGCAGATCCCAATGGTGAAAGTGACTTGTCTTGGTCTCCTAACATGAAGCAACCCGTGACCTTATCCATTAACGGCTACAAGGGGACTTCGAGATCCTTCTCTTGGGCTTTCACATATGGTAAGGCCTCATCTCTACTCCATACGTCGATGATAGTCGGCCTTATTGAACACACGTACGGACGGGCCTTATTGGACACATGTACGGACGACCGTACGGACATAGCTAGAACATGATCAATACTCCCCCTCAAGTTTAACCTTATGAAATGGCTAAGCTTGGAACCCATGAAGCATCACCTCATTAAAAACCTTAACATAGAAACCCTCATGGGACAAAACTATGTTAAGGGAAAAAGAGTGTGATGTCNTCCGACCTTATTGAACACACGTACGGACGGTCCTCATTGGACACATGTACGGACGACCGTATGGACGGCCGTACGGACATAGCTAGAACATGATCAATACCAAATTCATCCCAAACTCTTACTGTTAGTCAAATGCATTGGATTGTCACACATTCTGAACGTAGAAACAGTAACAAAGCTGTTTATTGCTTCGAATCAATGTTTTCTCGGTTTTAGCCTGTTTCGGGACAAAATGGGTAAAAGTGGTGTCTAAACACTCCAAATTCAACCCGAACTCTTATAATTAGTAAAATGCATTGGATTGTTACATATTTTGACCCTAGAAAGAGTAACATAGTTGTTTACTGCTTCGAATCAATGTTTTCTCGGTTTTAGCCTGTTTCGGGACAAAATGGGTAAAAGTGGTGTCTAAACACTCCAAATTCAACCCGAACTCTTATAATTAGTAAAATGCATTGGATTGTTACATATTTTGACCCTAGAAAGAGTAACATAGTTGTTTACTGCTTCGAATCAATGTTTTCTCTCGGGTTTAGCCTGTTTTCTCTGTTTTAGCCGACACCTTTGTAGAAACCAACACATTTTCTTCGGTCCCACGAACACCAGATATGAATGTTCTTTGATGTCGATGGATCTTCAAGACGAAACTCAATGCAGATGGTAGCTTGGACAAACTTCGAGCTCGACTTGTAGCTAAGGGATATGATCAAGAGGAAGGGGTTGATTTCCTTGAAACATATAGCCCGGTGGTTCGCACTACAACAGTCCGACTTGTTCTTCATGGGGCAATAGTTAACAAATGGCCACTTATGCAACTTGATGTGAAGAATGTGTTTCTTCATGGAGATTTAACAGAAACGGTCTACATGCAACAACCTCCTGGATTTCTTGATGATGTCAATCCTTCTCATGTCTGGAAACTCCACAAAGCAGTCTATGGCCTCAAGCAAGCCCCTCGTGCATGGTTTGACAAATTCATTAAGTTCCTTTTATAATTTGGCTTTAAATGCAACTTAAAAGACCCTTCTCTCTTTGTCTACAACAGAGACAATGATCTTATTGTCTTACTCCTCTATGTGGATGATATGGTACTGACTGGAAGTAATCCTACTCTGGTTGACAAACTCCTTGAATCTCTCAGTGAGGAATTTCGTATGAAAGATCTGGGCAAATTAAGCTATTTTCTTGGGATACAAGCTCATCACTATCCAGATGGTATGTTCCTAAATCAACACAAATATGCAGAGGACCTTCTTGTTGCAGCTGGGATGACTGATTGTCCACCTGCTCCCACACCATTACCTACTGAACAACAAAAGGTCAAGGGTCAAGAAGAACTGTTTGATCAACCAACCTTTTTTCGCAGTCTAGTAGGTAAACTGCAGTATCTCACTCTGGCTAGACCGGATATCTAATTTGCAGTTAATTTGGTCTGCCAGAGGATGCACTCTCCAACGGTAACTGATTTCAGTCTGCCGAAACGTGTAATCCGATACATCAAAGGTACCATCGATCATGGTCTCTCCTTCACTCATAACACTGACTCTACTCTGCGAACATACAGTGAAAGTGATTGGGGTGGATGCCAAACCACTAGTCGTTCAACTGGAGGGTTTTGTACCTTTCTTGGTACCAACATTATCTCGTGGTCGGCTAAGCGTCAAACCTCAGTCTCTCGGAGCTCAACCGAAGCAGAATATCGGTGCCTTTCTGACACAGCTGCTGAAGTGAACTGACTACGTGATTTGGTATGGTTATTCATAAGTAAATTACACAAAATAGATTTTAATTGAAAACATTTTTATTTTCTTTTCCAAATGATCAACCATGAAACAACATATAAAAAAAGATGGTTTTTTGTGAAAGCTAAATTAATTTTAAATAATTAAAACTATAAAAGCATGGGTTTCTTGAGAGTTTTCTAAAATTGTTAGTTTTTTATTTTTTTCTATATTTAAAATTCATAGTTTACCAAATGACTTAAATATATCATTGTGGATCCAGGTAAATAATAATTAATATTATTGCTTAAAAGCTAGAAAAAAATCCAAATTTTTACTTATTGATAATTTAAATAGTACGAATATTATGATAACAACTAACCAGTACAAGATGGAAGGAGAATTATACAAAAAACAAAAAATATGTGCACGCATTATTCATTCACTTTCACCCAAACATATATATATATATATATATATATATATATATATATATATTCTCATTATTAGAGCTGGACACAGGACGGGTACCTTTGAATTTTCTCATACCCTTTACCCGACCTGGCCCTAACGAGTAATAGAAAAAAATTACTCGTACTCGACCCTTAAATAACGGGTATCCGGTAAAAAATAGTTGACTCTTTAAATACCTGACCCATTACTTCTACCCGGAATAACGAGTACCCTGTAAAAAAAATCAATAATCGCAATAATAATTTCATATTCCGAGAGCCGAAAAAGGAAAAATACATAAATATATGCAACATATAGTTCAAAAAACTATAAAATTACAAACTTTAAAATAAAAGTAAGATATAATTCAATTGAACGTAGTATATATCATTTCAATTAGGCTAAATTGAACTTAAGTTTTAACTTTAACTCTATAGTATATTTATAAATTAATAATAAATAATAATAATACAAAATATTAAAGGGTATTAATGGGTCAGGTAACAAAAGGACGAGTAACGAGACGAGTATTGAAAATTAAACTAATATCCTATACTCGTCCCTTACTCACGGGTAATATAATTATAATACCCTTCACTCGACCCTAAAGTTGCGGGTACTGAGTAAGAGCCGAATAACGGGTCGAATACGGGTAACGAGTATTAGTGCCCAGGCCTACCCATCATCCCATGTTTCTTTTTATTCTCATCTCCATATTTTTTTTCCAAGGTATTCAGAAACAATAGCTGGGCCATTCAGGTTGAGATTTAAAAACCTTTTTGAAATATGAGAAATATGTGTTGTGAAATAAAGAATCCTACGCCTTTGTTTTCTTTTGCACAAAATTCTAGTGGTTGGTACTCTCTTCCACTTTTTATTCGTTTTTTCCCAAAATGGTTCACCGTCTAAAAAAAGACCTTTGAGAGTCATCTCTCTATTTAGTAATACTCATCATTCGAAAGAGGCTTATTGGGCTTATAGGTCCACTTAAAAAGCTGAATGGGCTTATCCACACATGAGTTTGCGAGGACTGAGAGAAGAAAGTTTTCACAGTCATCATCATCTCCAAAGAGAAGAGAAGAAAACAAAAAAACCTCACAAAACTTCTCCGCAAAGTAGATAAATGGTGGCGTGTCTGAGAGTCCCTTCACTCACTTCCCTTCTATTTCCCGCCACAACTCGTTACCCAGCTTCTCTCCGTCGAACCGTATATCTACGGAACAGACGACCTCTCTCTGGATTCGCGACGGCGCCGAGTGGTACTACTGCTTCGACGGAGACTAAGTCGGCGGAGGTTGACCGGCTTAAGTCTGACCGAGCCGTTACGCCTCGCACAAAGGACTTCAATGCTTGGTACCTTGATGTTATAGGTAGTGCTGAGCTCGCCGATTATGGTCCTGTTCGTGGTACTATGGTTATTCGTCCTTACGGTTACGCGATCTGGGAAGCGATTCAGGTTCGTTGATTCAAATTGATTTTGAAATGTTAATTGATGTTTGTTTTGAATTGCTTGAGATTTTTTTTTTGTTGTTGTGATTGTTGTTGATTTGCAGGAGTATTTGAATGTGAAGTTCAAAGAGACTGGCCATAGCAACATGTACTTCCCACAGGTATCAGTTTGAAGCTGGAATTAAGAAATGTGTTTGTGTTCTTGATGAATTATATAGATTAACCATATTTGAAGTTTATTTTCTTTTAGTTGTTATTGTCATCATTGCTCTATTCTTATGTTTTGATGTTGCATTGGGGGGTTTATAGTGATGATCTTGGTGTTTTGTGCAGTTTATACCATACTCGTTTATTGAGAAAGAAGCTTCACACGTTGAGGGATTTAGTCCTGAACTAGCTCTTGTCACTGTAGGAGGAGGAAAAGAACTTGAGGAGAAGCTTGTGGTAGGCATTTTTCCGGTGTTACTATGTTTTTACCACTAAGCTAGAGTTGTGAAAGTTCATTACCTAAGTTTTGGCTTTGATTGTGGCATTTGTTGAGGTTGTGGCAGGTTCGGCCTACTAGTGAAACCATAGTGAATCACATGTTTACTCAGTGGATTCACAGCTATCGTGATCTTCCTCTCATGATCAATCAGGTATGGATAGACATCCAAATTGTTCATCATTTTTTAAAATTAAAAAATCTGGCACTTATCACTTTTCCGGGTTACATTTCTTCTTTTTAGTGGGCTAATGTCACTAGATGGGAGATGCGGACAAAACCATTTATTAGGACTCTTGAATTTCTTTGGCAAGAGGGTCATACTGCTCATGCCACTCCTGAGGAGGCAGAAAAGGAGGTTTGTTCTCTATTTTGTTATCGTCAACTTGTGGAGTCGGTTTTTGGTACTCTCCTGTGAAAAATCTTTAGTGTTGTATTGCAGGCAAAACAAATGATCGAAATCTACACCCGATTTGCTTTTGAGCAAACTGCAATACCTGTTATTCCAGGTCGAAAATCAAAATTAGAAACTTTTGCTGGTGCTGATATAACCTATACTATTGAGGCTATGATGGGAGATCGGAAGGCTCTGCAGGCTGGTACCAGCCACAATTTAGGGCAGAACTTTTCTCGTGCCTTTGGAACTCAGGTACATACATAACTACTAATCTTAAGAAATATGTCATGCACGGACATTTGGATTTGTTTGGAGTTTAGTTCTCTCATCTTTATTTAATGAAGACTGCATAAGTTCCTATTGGTCCATCTCTGCTTTGTTTTGTCACATTTGTGGTTTTGCTACTTCATCTTGAAAGAATTTTTAAGTGAGGTATATGACCATGCCAGTTTGCAGATGAGAATGGAGAAAGGCAACATGTGTGGCAGA
Source organism: Camelina sativa (assembly GCF_000633955.1). Taxonomy (NCBI): domain Eukaryota; kingdom Viridiplantae; phylum Streptophyta; class Magnoliopsida; order Brassicales; family Brassicaceae; genus Camelina; species Camelina sativa. The sequence goes on from NW_010921799.1 coordinate 20,861, forward strand.
CATCATGGGCAGTCAGTACACGTTTTGTCGGTGACATTATCATGACTCACGGAGATGACACTGGTCTTATGCTTCCCCCCAAGATAGCTCCAATACAGGTTCATCTTCTATTCGTTTGGGAATTTCTTAAGCAGTTTCCTTTGCNTATTTGAATTTGTTTGGAGTTTAGTTCTCTCATCTTTATTTAATGACGACTGCATAAGTTCCTATTAGTCCATTTCTGCTTTGTTTTGTCACATTTGTGGTTTTGCTACTACATCTTGAAAGAATTTTTAAGTGACGTATATGACCATGCCAGTTTGCAGATGAGAATGGAGAAAGGCAACATGTGTGGCAGACATCATGGGCAGTGAGTACACGTTTTGTCGGTGGCATTATTATGACTCACGGAGATGACACTGGTCTTATGCTTCCCCCCAAGATAGCTCCAATACAGGTTCATCTTCTATTCGTTTGGGAATTTCTTAAGCAGTTTCCTTTGCTTATATCTGTACTTCCATTCGTTGGCTAAGGAGGATTAGTTTTAGGAAGGGGTCAGGAACAGTAGTTATTTTCTTTAGCAAAAATGATAGTTGTTATACTAGTAACTCAGTTGGTTGGAAGTGATGATCTAGAGTTGAGATTAATATTCTCTTTTCTTCTTTTTAAGGTAGTAATTGTACCTATTTGGAAGAAGGACAATGAGAAAACAGGAGTTCTCAGTGCTGCATCATCAGTCAAGGAAGCTCTGCAAACTGCTGGGTTTAGAGTTAAACTTGATGACACAGATCAACGAACTCCGGGATGGAAGTTCAATTTCTGGGAAATGAAGGTTCGTTACTCTCTTAAACACTATAATAATTTTCTGGGGTGATAAAAATTTCATAATAGTTCAAGTTCTAAAAGTTTTATTCGTTTTGCAGGGAATTCCTCTAAGGATTGAAATTGGTCCACGCGATGTATCTAGTAACAGTGTTGTTGTCTCAAGGAGGGATATACCAGGAAAGGCAGGAAAAGTTTTTGGAATATCAATGGAGGCATCAACGTTAGTGGCCTATGTAAAAGAGAAGTTGGATGAGATCCAATCATCGCTTCTAGAAAAGGCGGTATCATTCAGGGACAGGTACTGTTTTTGTTATATTTTCTCCCACAGACGTTTTCCATGAGTTTGCAGCATTACTAGCATACGCTCACATTTTGATATGATTATGCAGTAACATTGTGGATGTGAACTCATACGATGAGCTCAAAGAGGCAATATCTTCAGGGAAATGGGCAAGAGGTCCTTGGTCAGCCAGTGACGCGGATGAACAAAGGGTAAAAGAAGAAACCGGAGCAACCATTCGTTGTTACCCGTTTGAACAGCCGAAAGGGACTAAAACATGCCTAATGACTGGAAATCCAGCAGAAGAAGTTGCAATCTTTGCCAAGTCTTACTAAAGAAAGTTCCTTTCACTATCACACATTTCTCCAATCATATCAAATTCTCCCTTTATTGAAAAAAGGAAAGGTCCAAAAGTGACATTAGATTCTATTTCCATGGCTACTGGAGTGGAGTTATTGTAGTCCTTTGGTCTGATCTGTGGACCCCTCTCTTATAGTACAGAATAAAATGCTACTTTGGTCGGGAGATTCTTTTGATGAAAAGCCGAGGACAAACACATCCGTATAGAGGAAATTCTCTAGAGGCTTTCTCTTCTTTCTTTCATTCAGTTTGTTTTGTTTCGCAATTGCAATATAACATTAGTATTATTGTCTGCATCTTAAAAAGTTTAATGTGGAAAACAAAAAAGAAAAACTGTGGAAAAGAAAAAGAAAAGCTTCATATTCTGTAAAAAAAAATTGAATCATTTTGATTGGTGATTAAAAGTTGTGATAGAAGATATGATAATAAATTCTGTTTTTGAGTTTAAACTACTCATTTTACCACCATTCGATATGGTCTCTCTGGTACTCTTAAGGTCCTTCCAATATTTGATTGTTTTTTGTTATATATACAGTTCGCTTTAATAAATTTTGATTTAAACTGTTTTACTTAAACCACGATGACATTTTTATTTGGTTGCTTGATTGTTTACTTTTATAACCTTTGTATTTATCAAAATCATGGTAATATTCTTATTAGACTATTGAATATGTTCCAGTGTTTTATCAAAATATTAATTACATCTTTTTCATTAAAATCTAGGGTACATGTAAACTCATTAGGTAGTATTTTGTCAAATTGGAAAGCAAAATTACAATGGCTTTCCTTTGTTTTTATCGTATACGAGATAATGACCCGCAATACACCCCAAGGCAATTTTTTTTCTTGATTTTTTTTGTTAATGTATTATTTTAATATTAATTTTGCTAATGTAATCTTTTGTTAATTTTAGTGATTTAGTATATAATTCTTGGTATACCGCACAACAATTTTTGTTTAATACAATATTAATTAAATCAGTTTGATTCAAGATATTTATATTGGTATTGTTAAAATAGTAAGAAGCAGAAGAAGCAAAAGAAGATGGCCACTCGACCAGCAGTCGACCGAGCACGTGGTCGAGTTGACCGAGCCGCCCTCCTATTTTGTCTTTTAGCATTTTTAGGGCTACGCTTCCTTTTGCTATATAAGTCTTGTACCCTGTAGCCACCAAAAAGGGAGAGATTTTTAGAGTACAATATTCTAGACCTAGTATTTACCCTTTTGGGAATTTTTTTACTTTTGCACTTTCTTTTCCTTAGATTCTCTAGCCACCTTGGAAAACTAAGAAATCTTTGATACTTGTTGGTTCTATAACTTTCTAAGTATTGAGTATTTGAGTTTGATTCCTTCTTCAATATTGTAGATCTCTTACTCATCTATCTAATAATGCAAGTTTCATTGATTTCTGGGTTTATCACTTTGTTCATCATGTTCTGTGATTGTGAGTAGTTGCTTAGGATCTTGAGGATGGATTAGGATAGGTAAAGGCTATGGTTGTTTAGGTTGATCAAGCTTGTTTGTTGCATATCTCTTCTGGCTTAGATAAGCTCTATCCTATCCTTATACTGAGAGGGTGATGATAGATCTCAGGCTTCTTAACATCATACCAATGTTTAAGTTGCTGGATAAGGCTAAGGCTAGAGATTATCATTGAGCATGCTAAGAGGTTAGATGCTTTGTTTGATTTTTGACAATAATGATCTGGGTTTTAATGCCTGCTCTTATATGTAATAGCCAGTGAGAGCTGGGTCTAAGAAGTATCTGAGCTTGATTGTTATTGCCATGAGAATGGATTAACTTGTCTTGGAAGATCATTGTCTAGAGATTAGCTCATTGATTGAGGTTTGTTGGTCAATATAGATAACCATATTTTAAGCCCAGCCCATGAATCCATCCTCAGGACCTTTCTTTGTTTATTGATTTCCTAGTTCAAGTATTGTAGTTTGTTTACTGTTGCTCTGTTTCAATATTTGCTCTGTTTCTTACATCCGTTTACCAACTCGACCATCCACTCGATTGTGCATCGATTGACTGCGTGCTCGAGCTCATCCAAAGTTCTTGTTTTTGTTCTGCATTCACCTATTTCATTTCCTGTCTTGCATCAGTTTATCTTAGTAGCTTTTATAATCTACATCTGATAATCATCATTAGGTTGTTAGTGACAAACATCCTTTATATTTGGCTTGACTTAGATAAGTATTCACATCCTGATTGCTTTCATCACACTCATTTTGGTTTGACATCCTTTATGCTACAACTACATAAGGGTAATTGAAACACCTTGCATCCATCTCCATCATCAATCATCACACATACAAAAGAACAGGTTTCAAACCCGAACTCTTATAATTAGTCAAATGCATTGGATAGTTTCATATTATGACCCTAGAAAGAGTAACATATCTGTTTACTGCTTCGAATCAATGTTTTCTCTCGGTTTTAGCTTGTTTCTCTCTTTAAGCCTGTTTTGGGAAAAACGGGTTTAAATGTTGTCTAAACACTCCAAATTCATCCCGAACTCTTACAGTTAATCAAATGCATTGGATTGTCACACATTCTGACCCTAGAAATAATAACAAATCTGTTTACTGCTTCGCATCAATGTTTTCTCGGTTTTAGCCTCTTTCGGGACAAAATGGGTAAAAGTGGTGTCTAAACACTCCAAATTCAACCCGAAATCTTATAATTAGTCAAATGCATTGGATTGTTTCATATTATGACCCTAGAAAGAGTAACATAGATCTTTACTGCTTCGAATCAACGTTTTCTCTCGGTTTTAGCATGTTTTCTCTGTTTAAGCCTGTTTTGGGATAAAAATGGTTTAAATGATGTCTAACACTCCAAATTCATCCCGAACTCTTACAGTTAGTGAAATGCATTGGATTGTCACACATTCTGACCCTAGAAACAGTAACAAAGCTGTTTACTGCTTCGCATCAATGTTTTCTCGGTTTTAGCCTGTTTCGGGACAAAATAGGTAAAAGTGGTGTCTAAACACTCCAAATTCAACCCGAACTCTTATAATTAGTCAAATGCATTGGATTGTTACATATTTTGACCCTAGAAAGAGTAACATAGCTGTTTACTGCTTCGAATCAATGTTTTCTCGGTTTTAGCCTGTTTCAGGACAAAATGGGTTAAAGTGGTGTCTAAACACTCCAAATTCAACCCGAACTCTTATAATTAGTCAAATGCATTGTATTGTTACATATTTTGACCCTAGAAAGAGTAACTTAGCTGTTTACAGTTTCAAATCAACGTTTTCTCTCGGTTTTAGCCTGTTTTCTCTGTTTAAGCATGTTTTGGAATAAAACGGGTTTAAGTGTTGTCTAAAAACTCTAAATTCAATCTGAACTCTTACAGTTAGTCAAATGCATTGGATACTCACACATTCTTATCCTAGAAACAGTAACAAAGCTGTTTATTGCTTCGCCTCAATGTTTTCTCAGTTTTAGCCTGTTTCGCGACAAAATGGGTAAAAGTGGTGTCTAAACACTCCAAATTCAACCCGAACTCTTATAATTAGTCAAATGCATTGGATTCTCACACATTCTGACCCTAGAAACAGTAACAAAGCTGTTTATTGCTTCGCCTCAATGTTTTCTCAGTTTTAGCCTGTTTCGCGACAAAATGGGTAAAAGTGGTGTCTAAACACTCCAAATTCAACCCGAACTCTTATAATTAGTCAAATGCATTGGATTCTCACACATTCTGACCCTAGAAACAGTAACAAAGCTGTTTATTGCTTCGCCTCAATGTTTTCTCAGTTTTAGCCTGTTTCGCGACAAAATGGGTAAAAGTGGTGTCTAAACACTCCAAATTCAACCCGAACTCTTATAATTAGTCAAATGCATTGGATTCTCACACATTCTGACCCTAGAAACAGTAACAAAGCTGTTTATTGCTTCGCCTCAATGTTTTCTCAGTTTTAGCCTGTTTCGCGACAAAATGGGTAAAAGTGGTGTCTAAACACTCCAAATTCAACCCGAACTCTTATAATTAGTCAAATGCATTGGATTCTCACACATTCTGACCCTAGAAACAGTAACAAAGCTGTTTATTGCTTCGCCTCAATGTTTTCTCAGTTTTAGCCTGTTTCGCGACAAAATGGGTAAAAGTGGTGTCTAAACACTCCAAATTCAACCCGAACTCTTATAATTAGTCAAATGCATTGGATTCTCACACATTCTGACCCTAGAAACAGTAACAAAGCTGTTTATTGCTTCGCCTCAATGTTTTCTCAGTTTTAGCCTGTTTCGCGACAAAATGGGTAAAAGTGGTGTCTAAACACTCCAAATTCAACCCGAACTCTTATAATTAGTCAAATGCATTGGATTCTCACACATTCTGACCCTAGAAACAGTAACAAAGCTGTTTATTGCTTCGCCTCAATGTTTTCTCAGTTTTAGCCTGTTTCGCGACAAAATGGGTAAAAGTGGTGTCTAAACACTCCAAATTCAACCCGAACTCTTATAATTAGTCAAATGCATTGGATTCTCACACATTCTGACCCTAGAAACAGTAACAAAGCTGTTTATTGCTTCGCCTCAATGTTTTCTCAGTTTTAGCCTGTTTCGCGACAAAATGGGTAAAAGTGGTGTCTAAACACTCCAAATTCAACCCGAACTCTTATAATTAGTCAAATGCATTGGATTCTCACACATTCTGACCCTAGAAACAGTAACAAAGCTGTTTATTGCTTCGCCTCAATGTTTTCTCAGTTTTAGCCTGTTTCGCGACAAAATGGGTAAAAGTGGTGTCTAAACACTCCAAATTCAACCCGAACTCTTATAATTAGTCAAATGCATTGGATTCTCACACATTCTGACCCTAGAAACAGTAACAAAGCTGTTTATTGCTTCGCCTCAATGTTTTCTCAGTTTTAGCCTGTTTCGCGACAAAATGGGTAAAAGTGGTGTCTAAACACTCCAAATTCAACCCGAACTCTTATAATTAGTCAAATGCATTGGATTCTCACACATTCTGACCCTAGAAACAGTAACAAAGCTGTTTACTGCTTCGAATCAATGTTTTCTCTCGGTTTTAGCCTGTTTTCTCTGTTTAAGTCTATTTTGAGATAAAACGGGTTTAAGTGTTGTCTAAACACTCAGAATTCATCCTGAACTCTTACAATAAGTCAAATGCATTGGATTAGTACACATTCTAACCCTAGAAACAGTAACAAAGCTGTTTATTGCTTCGCCTCAATGTTTTCTCAGTTTTAGCCTGTTTCGCGACAAAATGGGTAAAAGTGGTGTCTAAACACTCCAAATTTAACCTGAACTCTTATAATTATTCAAATGCATTGGATTGTTACATATTATGACCCTAGAAAGAGTAACATAGCTGTTTACTACTTCGAATCAACCTTTTCTCTCGGTTTTAGCCTGTTTTCTCTGTTCAAGCATGTTTTGGGATAAAACGGGTCTAAATGTTGTCTAAACACTCCAAATTCATCCTGAACTCTTACAGTTAGTCAAATGCATTGGATTGTCACACATTATGACCCTAGAAACAGTAAAAAATCTGTTTACTGCTTCGCATCAACGTTTTCTCGGTTTTAGCCTTTTTCGGGACAAAATGGGTTAAAGTGGTGTCTAAACACTCCTAATTCAACTCGAACTCTTATAATTAGTCAAATGCAAAGCATTGTTACATATTTTGACCCTAGAAAGAGTAACATAGCTGTTTACTGCATCAAATTAATGTTTTCTCTCGGTTTTAGCATGTTTTCTCTGTTTTAGCATATTTCGGGACAAAATGGGTAAAAGTGGTGTCTAAACACTCCAAATTCATCCCGAACTCTTACAGTTAGTCAAATGCATTGGATTGTTACATATTTTGACCCTAGAAAGAGTAACATAGCTGTTTACTGCATCAAATTAATGTTTTCTCTCGGTTTTAGCCTGTTTTCTCTGTTTAAGCATGTTTTAGGATAAAATGGGTTTAAGTATTGTCTAAACACTCCAAATTCATCCCGAACTCTTAAGTTTAGTAACAAATTCATTGGATTGTCACACATTCTGACCCTAGAAACAGTAGCAAAGCTGTTTACTGCTTCGCATCAATGTATTCTCGGTTTTAGCCTGTTTCAGGAAAAAATGGGTTAAAGTGGTGTCTAAACACTCCAAATTCAACCCGAACTCTTATAATTAGTCAAATACATTGGATTGTTACATATTTTGACCCTAGAAAGAGTACCATAGCTGTTTACTGCTTCGCATCAATGTATTCTCGGTTTTAGCCTGTTGTCTCTGGTTTAGCCTATTTGGGGACAAAATGGGTAAACGTGGTGTCTAAACACTCCGAATTCAACCCGAACTCTTATAATTAGTCAAATACATTGGATTGTTACATATTTTGACCCTAGAAAGAGTACCATAGCTGTTTACTGCTTCGCATCAATGTATTCTCGGTTTTAGCCTGTTGTCTCTGGTTTAGCCTATTTGGGGACAAAATGGGTAAACGTGGTGTCTAAACACTCCGAATTCAACCCGAACTCTTATAATTAGTCAAATACATTGGATTGTTACATATTTTGACCCTAGAAAGAGTACCATAGCTGTTTACTGCTTCGCATCAATGTATTCTCGGTTTTAGCCTGTTGTCTCTGGTTTAGCCTATTTGGGGACAAAATGGGTAAACGTGGTGTCTAAACACTCCGAATTCAACCCGAACTCTTATAATTAGTCAAATACATTGGATTGTTACATATTTTGACCCTAGAAAGAGTACCATAGCTGTTTACTGCTTCGCATCAATGTATTCTCGGTTTTAGCCTGTTGTCTCTGGTTTAGCCTATTTGGGGACAAAATGGGTAAACGTGGTGTCTAAACACTCCGAATTCAACCCGAACTCTTATAATTAGTCAAATACATTGGATTGTTACATATTTTGACCCTAGAAAGAGTACCATAGCTGTTTACTGCTTCGCATCAATGTATTCTCGGTTTTAGCCTGTTGTCTCTGGTTTAGCCTATTTGGGGACAAAATGGGTAAACGTGGTGTCTAAACACTCCGAATTCAACCCGAACTCTTATAATTAGTCAAATACATTGGATTGTTACATATTTTGACCCTAGAAAGAGTACCATAGCTGTTTACTGCTTCGCATCAATGTATTCTCGGTTTTAGCCTGTTGTCTCTGGTTTAGCCTATTTGGGGACAAAATGGGTAAACGTGGTGTCTAAACACTCCGAATTCAACCCGAACTCTTATAATTAGTCAAATACATTGGATTGTTACATATTTTGACCCTAGAAAGAGTACCATAGCTGTTTACTGCTTCGCATCAATGTATTCTCGGTTTTAGCCTGTTGTCTCTGGTTTAGCCTATTTGGGGACAAAATGGGTAAACGTGGTGTCTAAACACTCCGAATTCAACCCGAACTCTTATAATTAGTCAAATACATTGGATTGTTACATATTTTGACCCTAGAAAGAGTACCATAGCTGTTTACTGCTTCGCATCAATGTATTCTCGGTTTTAGCCTGTTGTCTCTGGTTTAGCCTATTTGGGGACAAAATGGGTAAACGTGGTGTCTAAACACTCCGAATTCAACCCGAACTCTTATAATTAGTCAAATACATTGGATTGTTACATATTTTGACCCTAGAAAGAGTACCATAGCTGTTTACTGCTTCGCATCAATGTATTCTCGGTTTTAGCCTGTTGTCTCTGGTTTAGCCTATTTGGGGACAAAATGGGTAAACGTGGTGTCTAAACACTCCGAATTCAACCCGAACTCTTATAATTAGTCAAATACATTGGATTGTTACATATTTTGACCCTAGAAAGAGTACCATAGCTGTTTACTGCTTCGCATCAATGTATTCTCGGTTTTAGCCTGTTGTCTCTGGTTTAGCCTATTTGGGGACAAAATGGGTAAACGTGGTGTCTAAACACTCCGAATTCAACCCGAACTCTTATAATTAGTCAAATACATTGGATTGTTACATATTTTGACCCTAGAAAGAGTACCATAGCTGTTTACTGCTTCGCATCAATGTATTCTCGGTTTTAGCCTGTTGTCTCTGGTTTAGCCTATTTGGGGACAAAATGGGTAAACGTGGTGTCTAAACACTCCGAATTCAACCCGAACTCTTATAATTAGTCAAATACATTGGATTGTTACATATTTTGACCCTAGAAAGAGTACCATAGCTGTTTACTGCTTCGCATCAATGTTTTTTCGGTTTTAGCCTGTTTCGGGATAAAATGGGTTAAAGTGGTGTCTAAACACTCCGAATTCAACCCGAACTCTTATAATTAGTCAAATGAATTGTATTGTTACATATTTTGACCCTAGAAAGAGTAACTTAGCTGTTTACAGTTTCAAATCAACGTTTTCTCTGGGTTTTAGCATGTTTTCTCTGTTTAAGCATGTTTTGGAATAAAACGGGTTTAAGTGTTGTCTAAAAACTCTAAATTCAATCCGAACTCTTACAGTTAGTCAAATGCATTGGATACTCTGTGTAAGAATTGGAGAATAATGTGTTAGAATTGAAGAAGAATGTTTCAGTGTAACCAAGAGAGTTTGGAATCGTTTGGAGTGTGAGGGGAGTGTAAGTGATTGAGAGAGAGTTGGAGAAAGAGATATTTTCTCTTCTTACTAAAACAGAAACCTAGTTACAATCTAATTATAGACAACTTTACACAAGAATATTCTCCTAAGATACTCTACACATTTACAAAGAGAGATAGTGACATCTCCTAAACTGCACATGTGACTTCTCCCACTTGTGCAACTCGCCCAACGGCTCCAAGGAGGAAGGATCTCGAAGACTTGAGGCCTTGTGACCGTTGGAGGCTTCCCTTTGATGGACCGGGCTTGATATTCTCATTGGTTGTACGGACGGCCCGCTTGGTCGATGGTACGGACGTCCGTACAGTCGTACGGACGGTGGTGTGCTACTTCATACTTCATACTCCCCCTCAAGCTTCACTAAGATTATCGGTCAAGCTTGACAACATAGGCACCCACCTCATTAAAAACCTTAGTATAGAAAACCACTTGGGAAAAACTATACATAAGGGAAAAAGAGTGTAGGTGCCAAGTAAGGAGCCTATGGCCGAGTGAGATCTATAAGGCCAAGTTTTGGGTGAATGTATTCACACACTTGAGGGCTTGCTGCTTTGGTGAGAATGTCAGCAAGCTGTTCTTTGCTCTCGGTATGGCACGGTAAGACCACTCCAAGCTTGATTTGCTCGCGAACCTTATGGCAATCTATTTCAATATGTTTGGTCCTCTCGTGAAACACTGAATTGGTTGCTATATGGATGGCGGCTTCGTTATCACAGTGCATTGTGATCGGATTAGTTGACTCAATTCCAAGATCTTTGAGGAGAGCCTTGAGCCACATTAGTTCTGTCGTAAGCTTCCTCATGGCTCTATATTCGGATTCGGCACTTGAAAGTGATACAACCTTTTGCTTCTTGCTCTTCCACGTGACTAGGTTACCACCAAGGAACGTGCAGTAGCCTGTTGTCGAGCGTCGGTCTTCACGATCTCCGGCATAGTCGGCGTCACAGTAGCCTACTAGTTGGGTGTTCTTGTTGCGCCCCATCCAAATGCCTTGTCCCGGTGAACCTTTGATGTACTTGAGGATCCGGGTCAGCATGTTCCAGTGGTACACGGTAGGATTCTTCATATGCTGGCTTACCTGATTCACAGCAAAACAAATGTCAGGCCGTGTGATGGTTAAGTAGATAAGCTTACCTACTAGCCGCCGGTAGAGGCTAACATCCTTGAATGGGGCATTGTCAAGCTCCCCCTGTCCTCCGGCCTTATAGTTCTCTTCAAGGGGTGTTGACACTGCCCTAGATCCTAATTTTCCTGTTTCACTCAATAAGTCAAGTGCATATTTCCTTTGAGACAAAAATAATCCTTCACTTGATCTATAAACTTCTATCCCAAGAAAATATTTCAACTTTCCAAGATCTTTAATGTCAAA
>NW_010921799.1:33208-39565 GCF_000633955.1 Camelina sativa
TAGCCTACTAGTTGGGTGTTCTTGTTGCGCCCCATCCAAATGCCTTGTCCCGGTGAACCTTTGATGTACTTGAGGATCCGGGTCAGCATGTTCCAGTGGTACACGGTAGGATTCTTCATATGCTGGCTTACCTGATTCACAGCAAAACAAATGTCAGGCCGTGTGATGGTTAAGTAGATAAGCTTACCTACTAGCCGCCGGTAGAGGCTAACATCCTTGAATGGGGCATTGTCAAGCTCCCCCTATCCTCCGGCCTTATAGTTCTCTTCAAGGGGTGTTGACACTGCCCTATATCCTAATTTTCCTGTTTCACTCAGTAAGTCAAGTGCATATTTCCTTTGAGACAAAAATAATCCTTCACTTGATCTATAAACTTCTATCCCAAGAAAATATTTCAACTTTCCAAGATCTTTAATGTCAAATACTGATTTCAAGAAGGTTTTAGTGTCCTGAATACCTACCGAGTCACTTCCAGTGATGATGATATCATCAACATACACTAGAATGACTACTATACCTTTGGCGCTTGGTAAGGTGAAGAGGGTGTGATCAGCCTCGGACTTACGAAAACCTTTGTCAAGTAGAGTGGTGCTTAGCTTATGGTACCATGCCCTTGGAGACTGTTTCNCGACTCGACATTGTCTTCCGTAGGTGAATCCTCGGGTGGAGGTGCATCATGAGCAGGTTCCATAGGTGGCTCAGGGTGTGCTGGTGATGTTGTCCCGGCAGGTTTGTGACTGACCCGATCGTTTTCGATACCTAGCCGCTCAAGAAGCACTCGGNTATTCAAGCCATAGATCGCCTTGTTGAGTTTTAAGACCTTTCCCGGACCAATGGTGTCTTCTAAACCCGGTGGTGGCCGCATATACACTTCATCTTCAAGTTCTCCTTGCAAGAAGGCGTTCTTCACGTCCATTTGCCAAAGTTCCCAATCGAGGTTGGTGACGAGTGAGAGCACAACTAGGACAGTGTGAAGTTTAGCCACCGGAGCAAACGTATCAAGGTAGTCCTCCCCATACATTTGCGTGAAGCCTCGAGCAACAAGGCGTGCTTTATAGCGTTCAATCTCCCCATTGCTCTTATATTTGATAGTGAAGATATATCGAGAGGTTACAGCCTTCTTGCCCTTGGGTAAGTCGGATTCGTCCCATGTGTGGTTTTGAACCATGGCCGTGTTCTCGGCATCGACCGCTTCTCTCCACACCTGGTGATGCTTAGCCTCATCATAGGTCCTAGGAATCCAATTTGCATCAATGTGACCAAGGAACACTTGATGATCCATAGGAAAGTGGGCAAGAGAGCAAACGGCTTGAATTGGATGGGCAACGGCCATGTTGTTGTAGTAGACACGAGTGTTCTTCCAATTGGTAGGAGGGTACTTGATGCGTTGGCTACGCCTAAGAGGAACTATGGCTCCAGCCTCAGGGGCAGCACTGTCTTGGGGAACTGGTACCTCGGTCAGGACTTCATCGGTAGGCGACGACTCGACATTGTCTTCCGTAGGTGAATCCTCGGGTGGAGGTGCATCATGAGCAGGTTCCATAGGAGGCTCAGGGTGTGCTGGTGATGTTGTCCCGGCAGGTTTGTGACTGACCCGATCGTTTTCGATACCTAGCCGCTCAAGAAGCACTCGGAGGTTGCGTGTCCGATCGGATGGTGAGGCCGAGAGGTCACGAAGCTCATCCCAGTTCTTCTCATCATAAAACCCTCGTGTCTCCACAAACTTAACATCACGAGATACGAGAACCTTCCTGGTCTCCGGTTCATAGCACTTATACCCTTTTTGTGTTGTAGAGTAGCCGATAAACATGCTTTTAGTGCTCTTAGCATCAAGCTTGTCTCGTAGTTCACCTGGTCGCAACACATAGCACACACAACCAAATACTCTTAAGTGATCAAAGGTAGGCTTTGCATTATTCAATACCTCAAATGGAGATATGTCATTAAGAATCTTTGTTGGCGTGCGGTTGATAAGGTAGCAGGCTGCAAGTACAGCATCTCCCCAAAAACGTTCTGGCACCCTTGTATGGAACATCATAGACCTTGCTACCTCCATGAGATGCCTATTCTTCCTCTCAGCCACTCCATTTTGTTGTGGTGTGTATGGACAACTAGTTTGGTGAAGAATTCCATGTTTGGCTAGGTATTGTTTAAACACATGGCTTGTGTACTCTCCACCATTATCTGATCTTAAAATTTTAATCTTGGCATGGTAATGGTTAGTGACATAATTTTGAAAATTTGTAAAGGCCTCAAGAACTCTATCCTTAGAGGGAAGCAAGGTTAACCAAGTATATTTTGATTTTTCATCAATAAAAGTCACAAAATACTTTTGATTTTCTCTAGATAGGCAAGGAGATGTCCAAACATCAGAATGAATTAAATCAAAACATTTTTCATAAATAGTAATAGATTTAGGGAAAACAGTCTTGCAATGTTTACCAAGAATACAAGCCTCACACTCATCATTTTTAAATGAAATTTTAGGAAACATTAATGTTAATGCTCTAGTGTGAGGATGTCCTAGCCTAGCATGTAAGATAGAGTCATTAGGCTTAACAATAACTGAATTAAAACAAGATGCAGAAGAAGTAGATAAATTTAAGTCCTCAAGCACATAGAGATCATCCTTAGAACCTCCTTGTCCAAGAACCTTACTTGTCTCAATATCCTGAAAATGAACCTTGTTAGGACCAAATATTGCATAACAATTTAAATCAGTGGTGGCTCTCTTAACTGATAGCAAGTTAGATGTGAAAGTTGGCATATAAAAGGCTTTGGTTTCCTTATCAAACAATTTCAAATTCCCTATGCCTTTAACTGGTACCTTCTCACCATTGGCTATCACAACATTACCATTAGCAGGTTTAATATTACTAATCAACCTAGGATCTCTAATCATGTGATGTGATGCACCAGAATCAACAATAAGAGGTTTAGTTTTGTTTAAGGCAAGAAAGGATTTACCGGAGGCCTCCTTGAGGGCTTTGATGAGCGCATCAAGGTCGGATCGCCTCACCAGCTCGGAGGAGGCAGCGAGTGCAGTTCCATTTCCTCCGACAGCTTGTTGGTTTGGTTCGGAAGTTGGTGTTTCCCCCGCTACAGCTGCTTGATGGGCTCTCGGTAGCCCTCCGCGGCTTGGTCCTCCACGGTTAATGCGAAGGTGTGGATGAAGAATCCAGCAGCGGCTCTTGAAGTGGCCAACCTTCTTACAGTGCTCACATACCGGTGGGTTCTTGTCATCCGGTTTGTAGTAGCCTTGGTTTGAGGACACCATATCGACTTTGTTGGCGGTCACTAGCGCTCCTTTGCTGTCAAATAGACCCATGGAGCCATGCTCCTTTTGGATTTGGTTGAAAACGTCGTCAAGGCTTGGAAGCTTATCTGACCGCAAGATGTGCTTGATGAGGTCGTTGTAGGAGGGGTTTAAGGTTAAGAGTAGACCAAACACCTTGTCTTGTTCACGTCTCTCGTTCAGTATGGCTGGATCTATTGTCGCCGGCCTAAGCATCTCTAGTTCAGCCCACAAGGACCTAAACTTCCCAAAATGCTAGGTGGACTCCATATCTTCTTGGTTGAGATTGTTAATAGCCCTCTTAATCTCAAAGATACGGTTGACATTGGTAATATTTCCAAACACGTTCTTGAGAGTGTCCCATAAGTCCTTTGCGGTTTCGCAATAGGAGTAAGCTTCAAGGATAGGGCCATCAAGTGAGTTTTGGATGATAGCTAGGACTCCTTGATCTTCTTGGAACCATTTGTTCCTTTCATCTCCGGCAAGATCCTTGCCTTCTTTGGTGGTCTCGCCACTTGGAGCTTCGCTCGTTTCAACATAGGACCAAAGTCCTCTGCCGCATAGGGCTGTCTTTGTGGTTCTAGCCCACAGTAAGTAGTTCTCTCCCTTGAGAGTAACTGGAACAATCATAGTTTTGGTGGTTTCCATGGTAAACTCGTTGGTTTAAGTGTTTGTCCAACGGTTAAAAAGAGAAAGAGATAGAGAAGAGATTTTAAGAACAACGGTTAGAGAACAAAGAGAGATGATGCAGAAGATTGTGATGGAGATGGAGTCAAGAGACAGGAACAATCTGCTCTGATACCATGTAAGAATTGGAGAAGAATGTGTTAGAATTGAAGAAGAATGTTTCAGTGTAACCAAGAGAGATTGAAATCGTTTGGAGTGTGAGGGGAGTGTAAGTGATTGAGAGAGAGTTGGAGAAAGAGATATTTTCTCTTCTTACTAAAACAGAAACCTAGTTACAATCTAATTATAGACAACTTTACACAAGAATATTCTCCTAAGATACTCTACACATTTACAAAGAGAGATAGTGACATCTCCTAAACTGCACATGTGACTTCTCCCACTTGTGCAACTCGCCCAACGGCTCCAAGGAGGAAGGATCTCGAAGACTTGAGGCCTTGTGACCGTTGGAGGCTTCCCTTTGATGGACCGGTCTTGATATTCTCATTGGTTGTACGGACGGCCCGCTTGGTCGATGGTACGGACGTCCGTACAGTCGTACGGACGGTTGTGTGCTACTTCATAACTTCATAGAAACAGTAACAAAGCTATTAACTGCTTAGAATCAATGTTTTCTCGGTTTTAGCCTGTTTTGGGACAAAATGGGTATAATTGGTGTGTAAACACTCCAAATTCAACCCGAACTCTTATAATTAGTCAAAATGCATTGGATTGTTACATATTTTGACCCTAGAAAGAGTAACATAGCTGTTTACTGCTTCAAATCAATGTTTCCTTTCGGTTTTAGCTTGTTTTCTCGGTTTAAGCATGTTTTGGGATAAAACGGGTTTAAGTGTTGTCTAAACACTCCAAATTCAACCCGAACTCTTACAATTAGTCAAATGCATTGGATTGTCACACATTCTGACCCTAGAAACAGTAACAAAGCTGTTTACTGCTTAGAATCAACGTTTTCTCGGTTTTAGCCTGTTTCAGGACAAAATGGGTAAAAGTGGTGTCTAAACACTCCAAATTCAACCCGAACTCTTATAATTAGTCAAATGCATTGGATTGTTACATATTTTGACCCTAGAAAGAGTAACATAGCTGTTTACTGCTTCGAATCAATGTTTTCTCTCGGTTTTAGCCTGTTTTCTCGGTTTAAGCCTGTTTTGGGATAAAACGGGTTTAAGTGTTGTCTAAACACTCCAAATTCATCCCGAACTCTTACAATTAGTCAAATGCATTGGATTGTCACACATTCTGACCCTAGAAACAGTAACAAAGCTGTTTACTGCTTAGAATCAATGTTTTCTCGGTTTTAGCCTGTTTCGGGACAAAATGGGTAAAAGTGGTGTCTAAACACTCCAAATTCAACCCGAACTCTTATAATTAGTCAAATGCATTGGATTGTTACATATTTTGACCCTAGAAAGAGTAACATAGCTGTTTACTGCTTCGAATCAATGTTTTCTCTCGGTTTTAGCCTGTTTTCTCGGTTTAAGCCTGTTTCGGGATAAAACGGGTTTAAGTGTTGTCTAAACACTCCAAATTCATCCCGAACTCTTACAATTAGTCAAATGCATTGGATTGTCACACATTCTGACCCTAGAAACAGTAACAAAGCTGTTTACTGCTTAGAATCAATGTTTTCTCGGTTTTAGCCTGTTTCGGGACAAAATGGGTAAAAGTGGTGTCTAAACACTCCAAATTCAACCCGAACTCTTATAATTAGTCAAATGCATTGGATTGTTACATATTTTGACCCTAGAAAGAGTAACATAGCTGTTTACTGCTTCGAATCAATGTTTTCTCTCGGTTTTAGCCTGTTTTCTCGGTTTAAGCCTGTTTTGGGATAAAACGGGTTTAAGTGTTGTCTAAACACTCCAAATTCATCCCGAACTCTTACAATTAGTCAAATGCATTGGATTGTCACACATTCTGACCCTAGAAACAGTAACAAAGCTGTTTACTGCTTAGAATCAATGTTTTCTCGGTTTTAGCCTGTTTCGGGACAAAATGGGTAAAAGTGGTGTCTAAACACTCCAAATTCAACCCGAACTCTTATAATTAGTCAAATGCATTGGATTGTTACATATGATGACCCTAGAAAGAGTAACATAGCTGTTTACTGCTTCGAATCAACCTTTTCTCTCGGTTTTAGCCTGTTTTCTCTGTTTAAGCATGTTTTGGGATAAAACGGGTCTAAATGTTGTCTAAACACTCCAAATTCATCCCGAACCCTTACAGTTAGTCAAATGCATTGGATTGTCACACATTATGACCTTAGAAACAGTAAAAAATCTGTTTACTGCTTCGCATCAAAGTTTTCTCGGTTTTAGCCTTTTTCGGGACAAAATCGGTAAAAGTGGTGTCTAAACACTCCTAATTCAACC
>NW_010921800.1:0-486 GCF_000633955.1 Camelina sativa
AGTAAATGCAACAGAAATGCAACTAGAATGAGACAAGAGATAAGACATGACAACTACAAAGCATAAACGAAAGTTCTGGGGATGAACTCGTGCAAGCAATCGATCGAGTGTAGATCGAGTGCAGGGTCCAGCTGGACAAATCCGGAAAACAGAGCAATGCAAGAAAAATAGAGCAATACAAAAGCAAATCAAACAACGATCAAACAACATGATTTAAACTAGGAAATCAATAAACAAGGAAGGCCTTGAGGAGGGATTCATGGGCTGGACTATGATTGAGGTCATCTAACTTGGTCAACAAATCTCAAACAACTTGAGTTAATCTCTAGACATATATTTCTAAGACATTTTTAATCCACTCTCATGGCAAGNATCTAGATCTAGCCTTATATATGCTCCTTAGACATTGGTATGATGCTAAGATGCTTGAGATCAGATCCTACCCTCTCAGTTATAGGACCAGCATTAAGAACATCTAGCCTAGAA
>NW_010921800.1:2623-8439 GCF_000633955.1 Camelina sativa
TAGTTTAGTGAATTAAACAAGCTAACAAGGCAAAACTCATCATAGATCCCTAATGCAAATAATTAACAGTCCTACATGAAACATGCTAAACAAGATGCTATTATGCAATGCAAACTACATGAACACTCTTTTTTTTTTATAAAGATTTTTTCAAAAATTTTCAAATTTTTAGGGGTTTTCTATGCCTTAGATGATATGCAAATACTAACATGATTATGCTTAAAAATTGAATTAAGAAAACAAAACACAATGTCAAATGCTATCTCAAACCATTCCCCCAAACTTAAATCACACAGTCCTCTGTGTGAAAGAAATTTGTAAGAGGATTTAAGATAGAAAACAAAACAATGTCAAATGCTATGATATTTACAAGTGAAGGTGATAGTGGTACCTCAAGCATTGGAGAAGAATCTGTCCACATCCTCATTCATGCTGTCAAATGTGTAGTTGGGGTCTGGTTGGTGACTTCGAGAATGTGATTGGGGCAGCTCGACGATGCCAACCGACTGGGACTCGGTCGAGTACGTGCTCGAGTGGGGGGGTCGAGCTGGACCGCGAGTACCAAAACTCTGACCTTGCTGCTGGTAGAACTGGTGCAAGATTATTGGATCCATGAAGTACTGGGATGGGAAGGGAGGGTAACCTGGTTAGTCTGGATAAGCCGCTGGAGCTGGGAAGCCATAAGGTGTTCTGGGCTGGAACTCGGCCGAGTGCATTTGTGGTGCTCAGTCGAGTGGGTGCTCAAGTGACCCGGTCGAGTGCCTTGAAAATTGTTGTTCTCGGCTACTTGAACTCCTCTTCCTCTGAAGTGGCTCGTACATGGAGGCTCTAGCTGGTTCCACAGGGTTTTCAACTCTTGAAAGTGCTCTAGTTGAGCTACTCCTCCTCAAAGGGCTAGATGGTGTTGGTGAAGAATTTCCACTATTCAACTCAGCAATCTCCTTCTTTAGGCTCTTGATGGACTTAGCCATATTGCCCACCTTCTTCTTTAGCTTATCAAACTTCTTTCCATGCCACTTGTTCCACCTTTGTAGGAGTGTCAACCTCTTGCTAGTCTCCCTCACTCCTCTACTATCTCTTTGGTTGGGCTCATAATCCTCAAAGTAAAACTGCTCCTCCCCATCAGCCATTTGCACATCTCCGGCTTCATCAACTCTAACTTGAACTATCCCATCAAACAAGAACTCATCAGCTGGCCAAAAGTCAATGTTTGCTCCTTCTTGAATGGTGGTGAGCTCTTGGTTAGGTAAGATCAACTGTTTTTTCCCAACTGTTGGAAGCTCAAAGTTGAAAATGTGATTTCCTTGATGCATTTCCTTGGCCAATATGAGAGTAGAGGTGAGGTAGCTTGAGTCAATCCATCTTGGCAAAACCTTCTCTCCTCTAAGTGGGACCTTGGCAGCTTGTAGTATTGGAGTGATGATGCCTCCAATGGCTAAGGCTCCTCTTGACCCTTTGTTTTGTAGCTTGCCTACCCAACTTCTCAAATATATCATGTGGTCAATGAGCACCATTGCAAGGTCAGTCTCCACAGTGGTCCCAAGAATGATGGTTCCATTTCTTGCCTCAAGGATGATTCCATTGAGAGCCATGTCAATTACCTTGAGCTCACCCTCATTGAGATTTCCAGTCTCCTTCCTAGCAAAGAATGTATTTGCTAAGGCCTTGTGGAAGTACCTTAGGACTGGGCTTCTTATCTTTGAACTCTTGGTCTTGGAGGATGAATAGGTGATGTTGTCTCCAATGGTTTCCCAAATGGCATAGAGCTCCTCTCTTGGTATCATCAAGCTCCTATTACTACCAACTTCAAAACCAAACACATTTGCTATCTTCTTCAAAGAAAGCTCATAGTTCTTCCCCTTGATTGTGAAAGCAATATGACCAGCTCCAAACTCATCATCCTTCCTTGCATATGTGTGCAGCTTGACTGTGGCTAGAAACTCACAACTTTCTTCTTTATACCCTTCCATGCAAAGCCCCATGAACTTGGTTAGGTTGCTCTTCTCAAAAAGGTACTCCACATCTTTATCAATGGCTAGCTTCTCCATGGTTTCCTTGTGTGGATACCTAGTTCCCAGGAACTCCATTCTCATGAAGGCTTCATAAAGTTGCCTCTTTGTCAATCCACAAGATTCTGCTTCTCCATCATCCTCTCCCTCTTCTTCTTCCCCTTCTTCTTCACTCTCACTCTCAACCTCCTCTTGTTCAATCTCAACTGCTGGCCTCTTCCCTTTGGCCTTGTTTCTCCTCATGAAATCACTAAGAGTTGGCTCCCTTTCTTCTTCACTTTCAGTTCTCTCAGGATCTTCCTCAACTGACTGATTTCTTGAACACGGCATCTGACTCGATCGACCACTCGGACCACCACTCGGTCGAGTGCATGCTCGAGTGGGGCGTCGAGTGGTTCTTCCAGCTTCTCCTCTTGATTGTAGGCGATCATCACAACGTTCCATGGAGCTTGCAGCCGCTTGTTGAGACTTCCTAGTAATCCTTGAAGACATTTTCGAATAGAACTGAAGGGAATAGACTCAAAGCTTAAGGTTAATAGGTTAGTGACCCAAAAACTTAAAAGAGCTAAGCTTGAGCAAAAGATGAACTTTGAGAGAGATTTTAAAACTTGATTTTAGTTGTTTTGAGCAAATGAGAGAGTGTGAGAGACATAGGATCGTGTAAGGCTTTATTTAAAGAAGCTAAGGGGGCAAGGAGACAAGGGTGGAGCGTCCATACCATTCAAATTTGAAATGGGAATCTTTGACCTGCTTTTTGCTGCCACTCGACCCCACACTCGACCAGCACGTGGTCGAGCTCCTTGACCAAAGTTTGAAATTTCAAAATTTTTCTTCTTTTTCTTCCCTCCACTCGATCATTCTAGAGAAATGAGAATCGAGTGGGCCTTACTTCTTTGCCAACTCGGTCGAGTACCTCTCGTGGGCTGGTCGAGTGGGCTTGCGGGTCTACTTCCCCATGTCTAAATCTCTCCATACCCATCTACACTTTCATTGAAAGGCCTGTCCAACACAAACATAAAAGAAAACACATCAAAACTACAAGGAAAATAAAGCTTATTTACAAAAGATACCTTAGGGACTTCCTTCCTAGTGAGCTTGTTTAGAGTCACTAAGCTTGACTTTGGTTGCCTTCTTAGGCTTTGTTTAGATACCAAGGAGGTGATGAAATCCTCCCTGGCACTTCTTGATCACTGTGAGTCTGATCCTTGATCACCTCACCCTTAACACACAAACCATATTTCTTCTTGATTTTGAGCCTTGGTCTTGCTTTCCTCAAAGACCTCTTGTTTAGCTTGACTTGGAGATCCTTAACCATACCAGTCAACTCTTGAACTGACCTATTAAGCTTTTCCACAGAATCTTCTTGAAGAGAGAGATTGTCCTTTGGAGTTGCCACTTCACTTAAACCTTCATGACCACCTTTGTCCTTGATAGTAAAAGGTTGATCATCAATGGTAGGAAGGTTGGTTGGGTTATAGATGTTAAACTTCATAGCTATACCCTCAGAAATGTTCAAGGTCACAAGACCTTCCTTAACATCAATAACAGCTCCAACTGTGGCTAAGAATGGCCTCCCAAGGATGATAGGATCTTCAGGTTCCTTGTCCATCTCCAATACCACAAAATCTGTATGAACCCTTGCTCTTTCTATCTTGACTGGAATATTCTCCAATTTGCCAACCACATCTCTGTTTGAACCATCAGCTAGGCATATATGAAGGTTGGTGGACTTGAAGTCAGTGTGCCCAAGCTTTTGTGCTATAGAATAGGGCATCACACTGATAGATGCTCCCAAGTCACATAAGCACTGGTTGTAGTGAAGATAGCTAAGTGTGCAAGGCAGATAGAATGGACCTGGATCCTTAAGCTTAATTGGGATGATAACTCCTCCAAGGTCTTCAAGATCCTTCTCATCTTGAGCTTGAGCCTTCTTCTTTGATAAATCAAGCAAAAAATCCTTATAGAGAGGATATGGATCATACTGTTCCAAGGCAGGTCCTCTCTCTTCTTCTTGGTAAGCAATGGTGATCTCTTGTATGGCCATCACTTCTTCTTGTTTCTCAATCACAACCACTTCCTTCAAAGCCTTCTCTTCCTTTTGTTGCAAAGCCAACATTTGTTTTTTCTCAATGATTTCCCTTAATTCCTTAAGCTTCTGTGCCTTGAAACGTCCTGGGAATGGTAGAGGCGGTTTGTAAGCAGGAGGGATGTATTTAGCAGGCTTGACAGCTTCTGACTCTTCAGCTCGATCGACCACTCGAACACTCACTCGGTCGAGTGCATGCTCGAGCACCTGGTCGAGTGCAATACCGGATTCAGTCTGCTTTGCACAAACTTCACTCTGAGCTTCAAGAAATGACCAATCCTCCCCAACTTGAACTTCACTGTCCTCAGTGACTTTTTCTTCAAAGATATGAATGGCTTTGGCAGTAAACTCCCTTGGGTTTTGAACTGCTTTTCCAGGGAGTTGGGTGGGTTTTGGAGCTGAAGTAGATGCTATATTGCTCTCCATATACTTCACTCTTGAGTTAAGTCCTTCAAACTTCATATTGAGATCATTATATTGTGATGTTAACCTTTGATTCAGCTCAGCAAACTGTTTGGCTTCCTCAATCTTCCCATTGGTTTGCCCAATCAACAGCTGTTGTATCATTGCTCTTAGGTCTTGTTCCTGGCCTTGGTTAGTCTGAAACCCTGGTGGGGGACACAATTGGGGCTGGAACACTTGTTGCTGCTGCTTTGGTGCATAGTTGTGCTGTTGTTGAGGCTGAGGAGGTGGATAGACTTGGTCTTGAGGGTTGGCTACATTGGTGCTCCTATAAGAGAGGTTGTTCTGCTTGAATCCTCCACCTTGGTTGTAGCCTTTGTATCCTCCTCCTTGGTTCTGCATATAACACAACTCAGCAAACTCCCTATCTCCTTCTTGGACTGGAGCTTCTTCTTCACCAATGAAGTGAATGGGTTTTGACTGGCTTAGGAGAATCTTGTCAAGCTTCTCATTGACCATCTTTAAATCCTGCTTGTATTTGTCCTCCTGATCAGTGGAGGGGATCCTCATGGTTCTATCATAATCTTCATTATAATTACCATCTGACTGAGCAAGGTTCTCAACCAATTCCCATCCTTCTTCCACATTCTTGTTGAGGAAGTTGCCATTTGAAGCTGTATCAAGAAGCATTCTTATCTTGGGAAGCACTCCTCTATACAAAGTGCTTAGAAGGGACTCATTGCTGAAGCCATGGTGAGGACACTGAGTCTGGAATTCTTTAAACCTCTCCCAAGCTTCACAAAAGCTCTCATTATTCCTTTGAGCAAACCCAGAAATTTCATTCCTCAACCTAGCAGTCCTTGCATTGGAGAAGAACTTGGCCAGAAAAGCTTTCTTGCATGCATCCCATGTGGTTATTGCTCCAGTAGGAAGAGTCTTCTCCCAGAGATGAGCTTTGTCTCCATTGATTTTTGTGAGTCCACATATCCTGTCAAACTCATCAAGGGGATCTAGAGGATCCTCCATTGACAACCCATGAAATTTGTTGGCTTATATCATGGAGATCAATCCACTTTTGATTTCATAATTATTATTGGCAACTGTAGGAGGCACAATACCAGCTCTTTGGTTGTGTGTGTTAGGTGCATCCCCAGCACCAATGTGCCTTGCCCTTGGAGCCTGTTGATCTTGTTGCTCCATTAGCACTTGTTGTTCTTGTTCCTGATTGATTCTTGTTCTCTACTGTCTCAGGTCCCTTGGTGGTCGGTTGATGTGATCAAGGAGTCTCTGAAGATTGTGATGACCCTTGGATCTTGTTT
>NW_010921800.1:9802-13206 GCF_000633955.1 Camelina sativa
ATGGAATGTGAATGAATGATATGATGATGAACAATGGTGAAAGCAAGGTGTTTCAATTCCCCTTATGCAGTTGTAGTATAAGAGGTGTCAATCCAATCTGAGTGTTTGCAAGCAATCAGAATATGCATATATGTCTAAGTCAAGCAAAATATTAAGGATGTTTGTCACTAACAATCCTATGATGAAATGTAAAATGCAGAATGTAAAAGCTACTAGAATTAGGTGCTAAATGTAAATGAAACAGAATGATTATAACAGTTATGAAGCTAGAACAGAAATAGAAACTATGATAATGAACTAATGAAAGGAAAGTAATGAACAAGACACTAAGTAAATGCAACAGAAATGCAACTAGAATGACTCAAGAGATAAGACAGGACAACTACAAAGCATAAACGAAAGTTCTGGGGATGAACTCGAGCAAGCAATCGATCGAGTGTAGATCGAGTGCAGGGTCGAGCTGGACAAATCCGGAAAACAAAGTAATGCAAGAAAAACAGAGCAATACAAAAGCAAATCAAACAACGATCAAACAACAGGATTTAAACTAGGAAATCAATAAACAAGGAAGGCCTTGAGGAGGGATTCATGGGCTGGACTATGATTGAGGTCATCTAACTTGGTCAACAAATCTCAAACAACTTGAGCTAATCTCTAGACATATATTTCTAAGACATGTTTAATCCACTCTCATGGCAAGAAACAATCAAACTCATGCATCTCTAGACTTGTTCTCACAAAGTAAAGAATCTACACAAGCAGGCATTAAGCAATATGTCAAAAACCAAACAAGACTTCTAATCTCTTAGCAAGCCTAATGATAGTCTCTAGATCTAGCCTTATCTATGCTCCTTAGACATTGGTGTGATGCTAAGAGGCTTGAAATCAGATCCTACCCTCTCAGATATAGGATCAGCATTAAGAACATCTAGCCTAGAAGAGATCTACAACAATCAAGCTTGACCAAATCAAACAAACCTCAAACACAACCCAGCCTAACCCATCCTCAAGATCCTAAGCAACTACTCACAAGCATACATGATGAACATCAAAATCATAAACCCAGAAAATACTGAAACTTGCATCATTAGAAAGATAAATCAAAGATCTACAATATTGAAGAAAGAACCAAACTCAAATTCTCAATATTAAGAAAGTTATGAAACCAACAATATTGAAGAATTTAGTCTTTTTCTCCTTTAAAAGAAGTACAAGATCTAAGAAAATAAAAGTGCAAAAGGAATAATCCCAAAAAAGGTAAAAACTAGGTTTTTGACTCTCTAAAAAGCTGGACTCTTTTGGTGGCTGCAGGTACAAGCCCTTATATAGAAAAAGTAGTGGAAGCCCTAAAAACGCTAAAAGACAAAATAGCCAGGCGGCTCGACCAACTCGACCTGGTGCTCGGTCGAGTGACCGGTCGAGTTGGCTCCTCTTGTGCTCCTCCCACTCGGTCGAGTCCCTCTCAGCACACGGTCGAGTGTCTGGTCGAGTGGGCAGTCGAGTTGGACTCCGGACCTTGGTTCTTCAGCCTTAGCTCTCTTGCTTTCTCCTCATGATTGCTTCACTTCTCCTCAGCATTGCTTCCATGCTCCTTAAGCTCCAAAATCACCTGTTTATGCATGAAAAGATGCAAATGCAATGCAACTAAACTCTAATGCAAGAACAGTCCTAAAGCTATGCAATAATGGTCAAAATGGATAGCAAAAGATGCAAAAGATGTGAATATATTAAGGGAAAACAGGGTAAAATATATGAACATCAACACCCCCAAACTTAGTCTTTGCTTGCCCTCAAGCAAATGAACAAGACATAAGAAGGTAGGTGAGGTTTGAAAGTGGGATCTCAGCTCCTAAAGCTTGCAAATAGACCATCTAGAATCAATGTCCAAGTTACTAGTACTATGATGCAAGTTGAATGAGCTGTACTTAAAGATTTTAGACAAGCATATCACAACCTTTACTGATTTGAGCCTTAGATGTCCACATGCATTCAAATCAACCATTTCCTTTAACATTCATTAATCAAGAACATGAATCAATTCTATGCAATGCTTAAACTCATTTGGCTTGGTAGTAAAAGGTTTAGAGACAATGATGGTCTCTCTTTAGAGTGGGGCTTATCAATATCAAGGTTCTCTCATAAAAATGGATTGAGCTTTAGAAGAATGCTAAAGGTAAGAACACTTAGACACATACAAGAACAAAACCTTGTCTACCCAAAGGCACCCAAAGTGTTTATCCTATCAATCTAAACCCAATTGATCCTAGTGCTACCCTTTAACTTCTTTTCTTCTTTTTCACCCTTTTCTCTTTTGGTTTTAAAGTCTTAGGAGAGGTTTCTTATTTGATCTTTCTAGTGGAATGGGGGATTCTTACTTATTTGCTATGGTTCTCTTTTCTTCTTATTCTTAAGACATATAAGCATTTTGCTAGACTTCTCTTTTCTTTCTTTCTTTTCTTTAACTAGAACCATCTTTAAACAACCTTATTCTTCCCATTCTTTCACTAGACTTTAAATTTTCTTAAACACATTCCCCTCCTAAAGACTCTAACCTTTTCTTTCTCTTTTTCCTCTTTTCTTTTCATAATAGCCAAGTCCCAAACCCAACAAGTGAACCACCTAGTCCTATCTAGTTTGAAAAATGCAAACTAGAACTACACAAGGCTTTACTCTTGTCAGTTCAAACCTAACACTTTCTACCAAGCTCAATCCCAAAATAGGCCTTACACACTCAAGAA
Source organism: Camelina sativa (assembly GCF_000633955.1). Lineage (NCBI taxonomy): Eukaryota > Viridiplantae > Streptophyta > Magnoliopsida > Brassicales > Brassicaceae > Camelina > Camelina sativa. The sequence continues at coordinate 12,541 of NW_010921800.1, forward strand.
TAAACATGGCTTGAAAGAAGGGTTGGTTAAGGGTACTAGAAACTGATTTTAATGATTCAATCAGCTACTTGGATCAAAAAGAGTGGTAAAAAGGAGAAAGATGATCCAAATATGTATATGGTATCCATGAGTTTAAATCAATGTTTTCTTGGTTTTAGCCTGTTTCGGGACAAAATGGGTATAATTGATGTCTAAACACTTCAAATTCAACCGGAACTCTTATAATAAGTCAAATGCATTGGATTGTTACATATTATGACCCTTGATAGAGTAACATAGCTTTTACTTCTTCGAATCAATTTTTTCTCTCGGTTTTAGCCTGTTTTCTCGGTTTAAGCTTGTTTTGGGATAAAAGGGTTTAGATGTTGTCTAAACACTCCAAATTCATCTCGAATTCTTACAATTAGTCAAATGCATTGGGTTGTGACACATTATGACCCTAGAAACAGTAACAAAGCTATTTACTACTTAGAATCAATGTTTTCTCGGTTTTTGCCTGTTTCGGGACAAAATGGGTAAAAGTGGTCTCTAAACACTCCAAATTCAACCCGAACTCTTATAATTAGTCAAGTGGATTGGAATGTTACATATTTTGACCCTAGAAAGATTAACATAGCTGTTTACTGCTTCAAATCAATGTTTTCTCTCGGTTTTAGCCTGTTTTCT
>NW_010921800.1:15208-23367 GCF_000633955.1 Camelina sativa
TTTTTTTTCTTCTTATTCTTAAGACATAAAAGTATTTTGCTATACTCTTCTTTTTCTTTCTTTCTTTTCTTTGACAGAAACCATCTTTAAACAATATCATACTTCTCATTCTTTCACTAGACTTTGATTTTACTCAAACACATTCCCCTCCTNGATAAACGGGGTTAACTGTTGTCTAAACACTCCAAATTCATCCTGAACTCTTAAAATTAGGAAAATGCATTGGATTGTCACACATTCTGACCCTAGAAACAGTAACAAAGATGTTTACTGCTTCGAGTCAATGTTTTCTAGGTTTTAGCTTGTTTCTAGACAAAATGGGTAAAAGTGGTATCTAAACACTCAAAATTCAACCCGAACTCTTATAATTAGTCAAATGCATTAGATTGTTACATATTTTGACCCTAGAAATAGTAACATAGCTGTTTACTGCTTCAAATCAATGGTTTCTCTCGGCCTTAGCCTGTTTTCTTTGTTTTAGCCTGTTTCAGGACAAAATGGGTAAATGTGGTGTCTAAACACTCCAAATTCATCATGAACTCTTACAATTAGTCAAATGCATTGGAATGTCACACATTCTGACCCTAGAAAGAGTAACAATGCTATTTACTTCTTAGAATCAATGTTTTCTCAGTTTTAGCCTGTTTCGGGACAAAATGGGTAAAAGTGGTGTTTATGGCTTCAAATCAATGTTTTCTCTCGGTTAGTTTGTTTTCTAGATTTAAGTCTGTTTTGGGATAAAATGGGTTTAGGTGTTGTCTAAACACTCCAAATTCATCCCGAACTCTTACAATTAGTCAAATGCATTGNATTCGACTTCCAAGTGACTAGGTTCCCTCCAATGAACGTGCAATACCGTGTGGTTGATCTCCGGTCAGTTGTATCACCTGCATAGTCCGCGTCACAATAGCCCACGAGTTCAGTGTTGTTGTTCTTCCCCATCCAAATGCCTTGGCNAAAAGAAACTAGGGCAACACCTCTATTACACTCGACAACTTGTTGATAGGGACATAAAGGAAGGAGTGGGTAAATCCCAAGGATAATAGTAACATGACTTAGTTTCCTTAAGGGAGGCGACCCGTGACCTTATCCTCCAACGGCTTTATTGTGTCTTCGAGATCCTTCTAATGGGCTTTGCTAAGTAGTCCAGCCTCGCCTCTTCTCATTTCATTTGATATAGCTCGGCCTTATTGGTAAGTGTACGGACGGGCGTACGGACGGCCGTACGGACACCTTCAAGTCTCGAGTGTCTTATTGATCAATACTCCCCCTCAAGCTTAGCCAAGTGGAATGGCTAAGCTTGGAACCCGCGAGAGACCACCTCGTTAAAAACCTTAACATGGAAAACCACATGGGACAAAACCATGTTAAGGAAAAGAGTGTGATCTCCACGGGTTAGAGGAGTTCATTCATGGATGTGTAGGGTCTACTAGTCCAAGTTTTCTGGAGATGTATTCGCAAATCTGTGGACTAGTAGCCTTTGTGAAGATGTCCGCCAATTGCTCTTGGCTTGGCGTGTAACATGGTAGGATCACCCCCTCTTCTATCTTCTCTCGCACCTTATGGCAATCTACCTCAATGTGCTTAGTTCTTTCATGAAATACCGAGTTGGTTGCTATGTGTATTGCGGCCTTGTTGTCACAATGCATGGTGATCGGTCTTTCAGTCTCTACTCCAAGGTCCTTGAGAAGACCTTTGAGCCATGTAAGCTCGTTGGTGAGCTTCTTCATGGCCCTATATTCTGACTCGGCGCTTGATTGAGACACAACCTTTTGTTTCTTCGACTTCCAAGTGACTAGGTTCCCTCCAATGAACGTGCAATACCCTGTGGTTGATCTCCGGTCAGTTGTATCACCTGCATAGTCCGCGTCACAATAGCCCACGAGTTCAGTGTTGTTGTTCTTCCCCATCCAAATGCCTTGGCCAGGACTTCCCTTGAGATAACAAAGAATTCGTTCGAGCGTTTGTCAATCAAACTTTGTTAGAGCCTTCATGTGTTGGCTGACTTGGTTTACTGCATAGCAAAGATCCGGTCTTGTGATCGTAAGGTAGATGAGCTTTCCCACAAGCCTACGATATNTCAGATCCTTCTAATGGGCTTTGCTAAGTAGTCCAGCCTCCACTCTTCTCATTTCATTCGATATGGCTCGGCCTTATTGGTAAGTGTACGGACGGCCGTACGGACACCTTCAAGTCTCGAGTGTCTTATGATCAATACTCCCCCTCAAGCTTAGCCAAGTGGAATGGCTAAGCTTGGAACCCGCGAGAGACCACCTCGTTAAAAACCTTAACATGGAAAACCACATGGGACAAAACCATGTTAAGGAAAAGAGTGTGATCTCCACGGGTTAGAGGAGTTCATTCATGGATGTGTAGGGTCTACTAGTCCAAGTTTGCTGGAGATGTATTCGCAAATCTGTGGACTAGTAGCCTTTGTGAAGATGTCCGCCAATTGCTCTTGGCTTGGCGTGTAACATGGTAGGATCACACCCTCTTCTATCTTCTCTCGCACCTTATGGCAATCTACCTCAATGTGCTTAGTTCTTTCATGAAATACCGAGTTGGTTGCTATGTGTATTGCGGCCTTGTTGTCACAATGCATGGTGATCGGTCTTTCAGTCTCTACTCCAAGGTCCTTGAGAAGACCTTTGAGCCATGTAAGCTCGTTGGTGAGCTTCTTCATGGCCCTATATTCTGACTCGGCGCTTGATTGAGACACAACCTTTTGTTTCTTCGACTTCCAAGTGACTAGGTTCCCTCCAATGAACCTGCAATACCCTGTGGTTGATCTCTGGTCAGTTGTATCACCTGCATAGTCCGCGTCACAATAGCCCACGAGTTGAGTGTTGTTGTTCTTCCCCATCCAAATGCCTTGGCCAGGACTTCCCTTGAGATAACAAAGAATTCGTTCGAGCGTTTGCCAATCAAACTTTGTTGGAGCCTTCATGTGTTGGCTGACTTGGTTTACTGCATAGCAAAGATCCGGTCTTGTGATCATAAGGTAGATGAGCTTTCCCACAAGACTACGATATCTGCCCACATCCTCATATGGCTCAGCAAACTTGGTTGCATTCTTCATCTCCCCCTTTCGCTTGAACTGGTAACCTTCTTCAAGGGGTGTAGGAGCCGGTTTGGCTCCTAGCTTGCCAGTTTCACGGAGAAGATCAAGGGCATACTTCCGTTGAGAGAGAAACAGCCCCTCCGGTGATCGAGAAATTTCAATGCCAAGGAAGTACTTGAGCTCTCCTAGATCCTTAATATCAAAGGTGGAGTGAAACAGGGCCTTAGTGGTAGAGATCCCATCGCGGTCATCGCCGGTGATGATTATGTCATCAACGTAGACAAGAACGACCACTCGACCATTTTTAGTCCGAAGAGTGAAGAGAGTGTGGTCGGCTTCAGAACGCTTGAAGCCATGCGTGCGGAGCGTGGAGCTAAGTTTGTGGTACCACGCCCTAGGGGACTGCTTCAAGCCGTAGATGGCCTTGCGGAGGCGAAGAACCTTGCCCGGAGCGACTATAGCCTCTAAGCCCGGAGGAGGGTGCATGTAGACTTCTTCTTCGAGCTCCCCCTGAAGGAACGCATTCTTGACGTCCATCTGCCATAAGTCCCATGATAAATTGGTGGCTAGTGAGAGAACAACACGAACCATGTGAAGTTTGGCCACCGGTGCGAACGTGTCCGTATAATCGGTGCCATAGGTCTGGGTGAAGCCGCGGGCAACAAGACGAGCTTTGTACCGTTCCACAGCACCATTGCTTAGATACTTGATTGTGAAAACCCATTTAGAGCTGACCGCTTTCTTTCCCTTGGGAAGATCTGCCTCGTCCCAAGTATGATTGCGGATCATGGCCCCTGTCTCATCATCAACAGCATCTAACCATTCCTTGTGTTCTTTGGCTTCATCATAGGTTTGCGGGATAAACTGAGCATCGATCTTGGTGAGGAAGGCAGCATGTTCTTGAGGGACAAGGTCAAGCGAACACACAGCTTGAATCGGATGGGCCACGGCCTGGTTGTTGTAATAAACCCGTTTTTCTTTCCAAGTGGACGGGTGAAACTTGAGCCGTTCACTTCGACGAGGGAGAACTATGCTTGATTCTTGTTGGAGTGTATCATTGTCAGCACTCGGGTGACCACGAGCCTCCGGGATTGATAAATCAAGAGGTTCATCAGTGGAGAGATCTAGCGGCTCCGAAGCATTTTCTTGATCTTCTTCTTGACTAGGTAGCTCGGAGGAGGTTGGTGTAGAGCCTTCAATCAGTTCATGCTGAGTCTGATCAGGTTGGTCTTGGTCCGTGCGACTAGATGGCGTTGTGACACCAAGATGATTCAGTAGGAACCGTAGGTTGGTAGCTCGATCGGAGTTGGAATGAGATAGGTCCTTGAGGCTTTCCCAGTCCTTTGTCTCGTAGTATCCTTGTTGTTCAAGGAACTTCACGTCTCGGGAGATAAGTAAGCGGCCAGTGGTGGGATCATAGCACTTATACCCTTTTTGACTCGTCGAGTAGCCAATGAACATGCATTTGGTGCTTTTGGCGTCGAGCTTAGTCCTTTGTTCACCTGGTACCAAGACAAAACACACACACCCAAATACGCGTAAGTGATCCAATGAGGGTTTAATTTGATTCAATACCTCATATGGTGATTTATCTTGTAAGACTTTGGTGGGAGTCCTATTGATCAGGTAACAAGCTGTCATCACGGCGTCTCCCCAAAAGCGTTTGGTGACATTGGTTTGAAACATCATCGCCCTTGCCACCTCCATGAGATGCCGGTTCTTTCTCTCGGCCACACCATTTTGCTGGGGCGTATAAGGGCAACTAGTTTGTTGTAGTATGCCGTGTTTGGACAAGTGAGCTCTAAGTTTATGACTTGTGTACTCTCCTCCATTGTCCGATCTTAGTACCTTTATTTTAGCATTGAAATGATTAGTGACATAATTCTGAAAGTTAACAAATGCATCATAGACTCTATCTTTAGATGGTAACAAAGTAAGCCAAGTGTACTTTGATTTTTCATCAATAAAAGTCACAAAATACTTGTTATTATCTCTAGATAAGCAAGGTGAAGTCCAAACATCAGAATGCACTAAATCAAAACAATGTTCATAAATAGTAGTTGACTTAGGAAAAATAGACTTGCAATGTTTACCAAGAATACAAGGTTCACAACTTGAATTATCAAAGGAAACATTAGGCAACATTAATTTAAAAGCTTTAGAGTGAGGATGGCCTAGTCTAGCATGCCAAACATCACTCGAAATACTACTAAGGTTCGATATAAGCGAAAACAAATTAGATGGACTTGATGAGGTTTTCTCTAGGACATATAGATCTCCCTTAGCATCTCCTCCTCCAAGAACCTTTCCAGTCTTAATATCCTGAAAATACACACTGTTAGGACCAAAGATAGTGTAGCAGTTTAAATCAGTTGTAGCTCTTTTAACCGATAAGAGGTTAGATGTAAAAGTAGGCATAAAGAAAGCTTTTGAATCCTTATCAAATAGTTTCAAGTCTCCTACACCCTCAACTGGTATTCTATCCCCATTAGCAATAATAACATTACCCACAGCCGGTTTTATGTTGTGTATAAGACTAGGGTTACTTATCATGTGGTGAGAAGCACCCGAGTCAACAACAAGGGTTTTACTAGGCTGTGAAGCAAAGAAGGTGGTACCAGAATCTTTTAGCGCGGCAATGGATTTGATGAGAGCCTCCAGGTCAGACTTCCTCACAAGATCCCCAAACGAGGCTGCCATAGCCGTAGCCGCCGCACTGCCTTGGTTGGCTGCACCAGAACCTTGACCGCTTGACCCTTCATGTGAGAGGTTTGCTTTGAACTTGGCCGGCTTGAGGTGAGGGTGAAGAATCCAGCACTTGTCCTTCATGTGTCCCTTCTTTTTGCAGTGGTCACACACCATGGCTCTCCGGTCGTCGTGTTTGTAGGCGCCCTTGTTTGCAGTTGCCAAGTCTTCCTTTCCACTAAAGAGACCAAGGGAACCTTGTTCCTTTTGCACTTGGGAACAAACGTCTTCAAGCGTAGGCAGCTTGTCTCCCCGGAGGATATGCTTGATTAAGTCATTAAACGCCGGGTTAAGGGTGAGTAGGAGGCCAAACACCTTGTCTTGCTCCTTTCTCTCGTTGAGGATGGCTGGATCAATTGTACTCGGTCGGAGCATCTCGAGCTCGGCCCATAGTGACCTAAACTTCCCAAAGTGCTTCGTGAACTCCAAATCTTCTTGATGAAGTCCATTGATTGCCTTCTTGACTTCAAACACTCGGGTTAGGTTGGTCACGTTCCCATAGACATTCGCTAGCGTCTCCCACAACTCCTTGGCCGTCTCGCAGTATGAATAGGCTTCAAGGATAGGTGCGTCTAGCGAGTTTTGGAGAATGGCAAGCACGGTCTGATCTTCTTGGAACCACTTAACTTCCTTCTCGAGATCAGCCTCCTTGTCTTCTTCCTTCTCTTCTTTACCATCTTCCTTAGTAGCTTTCTTGGGAAGCTGGTCCGTTTCAACATGGATCCACAGCCCCCGGCCACTAAGTGCGGTCTTTGTGGTTCTCTTCCACAACAAGTAATTTGCTCCTTTGAGCACTACCGGAGTCACAATGGGTTTGGTGTTATCCATTGTTACCGATTTGAAAAGACAAAATAGAATAAACTAGGTAGAATATTGAAATGGAAGTAGTATAAGGTGAATAATGAGAATAGAAAGACTAGCGAGTAGTATTTGGAGAGTTTAGGAGTATAAGGAAGAACAGAACTAGATTTAGAGAGTCAAGGATCAAAGGACTTGCTCTGATACCATGTTGGTTTAGGCGGAAGCAAAGAGAATAATTTGAGAGAGATTGAGTGAACTATGTAAAGAGAAAGTGAGAAAACATATGATTCCATTAGTATATGCATTACAATGTCGGCTAAGGGCTTTAAATAGCAAGAAAAGAAACTAGGGCAACCCCTCTATTACACTCGACAACTTGTTGATAGGGACATAAAGGAAGGAGTGGGTCGATCCCAAGGATGATAGTGACATGACTTGGTTTCCTTGAGGGGGGCGACCCGTGACCTTATCCTCCAACGACTCTATTGTGTCTTCGAGATCCTTCTAATGGGCTTTGCTAAGTAGTCCAGCCTCCACTCTTCTCATTTCATTCGATATGACTCGGCCTTATTGGTAAGTGTACGGACACCTTCAAGTCTCGAGTGTCTTATGATCAATAGAAATAGTAACAAAGCTGTTTACGGCTTCGAATCAATGTTTTCTCGATTTTAGCCTGTTTCAGGACAAAATGGGTAAAAGTGGTGTCTAAACACTCAAATTCAACCCGAACTCTTACAATTAGTCAAATGCATTGGATTGTTACATATTTTGACCCTAGAAATAGTAACATAGCTATTTACTGCTTCGAATCAATGGTTTCTGTTTGTTTTAGTCTGTTTTCCACATTTAAGTCTGTTTTAGGATAAAACGGGTTTAACTGTTGTCTAAACACTCCAAATTCATCCCGAACTCTTAAAATTAGTAAAATGCATTGCACTGTCACACATTCTTACCCTAGAAATAGTAACAAAGCTGTTTACTTCTTCAAATCAATGTTTTCTCGGTTTTAGCCTGGTGCGGGACAAAATGGGTATAATTGGTGTCTAAACACTCCAAATTCAACCGGAACTCTTCTAATAAGTCAAATGCATTGGATTGTAACATATTATGACCCTAGATAGAGTACCAGAGCTGTTTTCTGCTTCGAATCAATGGTTTCTCTTGGCTTTAGCCTGTTTTCTCGGTTTTAGCCTGTTTCAGGACAAAATAGGTAAAAGTGGTGTCTAAACACTCCAAATTCATCCCGAACTCTTACAGTTAGTTAAATGCTTTGGATTGTCACACATTCTGACCCTAGAAAGACTAACATAGTAGTTTACTGCTTCGAATCAATGTTTTCTTTCGATTTTAGCTTGTTTTCTCGGTCTATGCTTGTTTCGGGACAAAATGGGTAAAAGTTGTGTCTAAACACTCCAAATTCATCCGGAACTCTTACAATTAGTAAAATGCATTGGATTTTCACACATTTTAAGCCTAGAAACAGTAACAATGCTGTTTACATCTTAGAATCAATGTTTTTTCGGTTTTAGCCTGTTGCGGGACAAAATGGGTA
>NW_010921800.1:24571-28293 GCF_000633955.1 Camelina sativa
GCTTAGTAAACTCCAAGTCATCTTGGCTCAGGCTGTTGATGGCTCTCTTAACTTCAAAGACTCGGGTCAAGTTAGAGACATTACCATAAACTCTTTTAAGCGTTTCCCAAAGCTCCTTGGTCGTCTCGCAATAGGAGTAGGCTTCAAGGATTGGCGTATCGAGAGAGTTCTGCAGAATAGATAGGACAACTTGGTCTTCTTGAAACCACTTGGCCTTCTTCTCGCTCTCTTCCTCTACTTCCACCTCGGAAGCGCCTTCATCTTCTCCTTTGAGGTTTTGCTTCAGAACATAGTCGGTTTCGACATGACTCAAAAGACCACGACCTCCAAGGGCGGTTCTTGTCCACAGCAAGTAGTTTGTTCCCTTAAGAACAACCAGTGTAACAATGGGCTTAGCGTTTTCCATGGTTTGAATGCTATGGACCGTTGGATAAAACGTTTACCCGGAAAATAAAAGCGGCAAGAATGAGAAGTCGAGTAAGAAGAGTTGGAGAACAAGAGAATAGTGGAGTTAGATTGTCAAGAACAACAACCTAGCTCTGATACCATGTTAGAATTAGCGGAAGACTTAAGAGTTTAGAAGAATAGAATAGAGAGAGAGAGAGAGAGTTTAGGTGAACAAAGAGAATAAGAAGAAGAAGAATCGGTTCCACTAGAATAGAATATCACTAATGTAGTCTTACAACCTTTAAATAGACAATAGAAGTAGGGCAACCTTCCTAAGACAAGAATAGAAACAAGTGATAGTGACATTAGGAGAGAGGTGTATGCGACGAAGGTGATAGGGACCTATCCGTTGGCTTAAGGGGACATGTGACTTCTTCCTCTTCTCACTCCAACAGCTAGAATAGATTATTCTAGACCTCTTGTATGGGCCGAGCACACACACATACTCCTCTTGTCTCATCATTCGGCCCATGTGACATAGAGTTCAGTCGGGTGTCCGTACGGTACATGTGGTACGGTCACATTGATCAATACTCCCCCTCAAGCTTAGCCAAATGCAATGGCTAAGCTTGGAACCCGTGAAGCAGCACCTCATTAAAAACCTTGACTTAGAAAACCTCATGGGACAAAACTAAGTCAAGGGAAAAAGAGTGTGCTGTCCACGGATTAGAGAAGTCGATCAAGGTCTTGTGATGTCTACAAGCCCAAGTTTGTTATGAATATAGTCACAAACCTTAGGACTTGCAGACTTGGTGAATATATCAGCCAGCTGATCTTAACTCCGAGTATGACACGGTAATACCACACCTTCTTCAATCTTCTCCCGAACCTTGTGGCAATCGCTTTCAATGTGCTTAGTTCTCTCATGGAAAACATAATTGGTGGCTATGTGAATTGTAGCCTCATTGTCACAATGCATAGTGATCGGTTGATTTGAGTCAATACCAAGATCCTTGAGCAGCCCCTTTAACCAAGTCAACTCGTTTGTTAGCTTCCACATCGCTCGATACTCGGCCTCAGCGCTTGAACAAGATACCACCTTTTGCTTCTTCGACTTCCATGTAACTAGATTTCCACCAATGAAAGTACAATATCCAGTGGTTGACCTCCTATCCAAGGTATCTCCATTGTAGTCGGCATCACAGTAGCCCACTATCTCAGTGTTATCATTCTTGCCCATCCAGATGCCTTGACCCGGACTGCCCTTGAGATAGCTGAGAATCCTCTCGACCATGCTCCATTGATACTTGGTTGGAGCCTTCATGTGTTGACTGACCTGATTCACAGCATAACATATGTCAGGTCGCGTGATGGTAAGATATATCAACTTACCTACAAGGCGGCGATAGCGCATGACGTCCGGGAACGGCTCGTCCATGGGTTCCCTTGGTTGGCCTTCTTTTGCCCGAATGCTCTCCCCCTTTCGCTTGAGCTGGTAGTCCTCATCAAGTGGTGTAGGAGCCGGAGACACGCCAAGCTTGCCCGTTTCAGCCAATAAATCAAGAGTATATTTGCGTTGAGAAAGGAAGAGCCCCTCCGGAGATCGACAGATTTCAATGCCAAGGAAGTATTTGAGTTCCCCCAGGTCCTTAATATCAAAGGCAGATTTGAGGGACTGTTTGGTGTCTTCAATACCAGTCGTATCATCGCCAATCACAATGATGTCGTCGACATAGATAAGCACCACCACAAGGCCAAGAGAGGTTTGAAGTGTAAAAAGAGTGTGATCAGCCTCCGATCGGCGAAAACCTTGAGTCTTGAGGGTGGAGCTCAGTTTGTGATACCAGGCACGCGGGGACTGTTTGAGTCCATAGATGGCCTTACGAAGCCGCAAGACTTTCTCGGGAGCGACCAAGTCTTCAAGGCCCGGAGGATGCGTCATATAAACTTCTTCGTCTAATTCGCCTTGAAGAAACGCGTTCTTGACATCCATCTGCCATAAATCCCATGAGAGGTTGACTGCAAGGGTAAGCACGACCCGAACCGTGTGGAGTTTGGCCACTGGTGCAAACGTCTCCGTGTAGTCGGCACCATATGTTTGGGTGAAGCCACGNGTGTGGAGTTTGGCCACTGGTGCAAACGTCTCCATGTAGTCGGCACCATATGTTTGGGTGAAGCCACGTGCGACCAGCCGAGCTTTATGTCGTTCAATGGCGCCGGTGCTTAGGAACTTGATGGTGAAAACCCATTTGGAGCTCACGGGCTTTTTGCCTTTGGGAAGGTCGGCTTCGTCCCATGTGTGGTTCCGGATCATGGCACCAGTTTCGTCATCGACAGCCTCTAACCATTCCTTGTGATTCTTAGCCTCGTCATAGGTTTGAGGTACCCAGTGAGCATCAACTTGGCCAAAGAAAGCTCGGTGATCACTTGGGAGCAGCTCAAGTGAACAGACGGCCTGGATAGGATGGGCAACGGCTTGGCTGTTGTAGTAGACGCGCTTATCTCTCCAGGTGGACGGATGAGATTTAACACGGTCACTCCTTCGTAGGGCCGGTTGTGTAGGCAGCGCGACGCCAGGGGACCCAATACTGCCTCCGTCCGTAGTGGCCCCATCCGAGTGACCCTCGGTCGCGGCCAAGGGTTCTGTGGTAGGCGGCATAGGAGCAGGAGCACCATGGCCGCCGGCTACGGGTGGGCTCGGCTCAGGAATAATGTGGTCTGAAGGGGAGACATCCTCTGGGACAGTAGCATGATCCTGCCTACCTTCAGTAGGTGGCGGACGGGGCGCGGACCGGATAGGGCCTGTCGGTGGAGACGGTTGTCCAAGATGATCTAGAAGAAACTTTAAGCTGGAGGCCCGGTCATTTTGTGAATGTGAGAGATCCTTAAGGCTGTTCCAGTCCTTGTTATCAAAGTAGCCAATATTCTCCATGAACCGAACATCTCGAGAGACATATAACCGACTTGTGGCTGGGTCATAGCACTTGTACCCCTTTTAAGTCGTTGAATAACCGATGAACATACACTTTGTGCTTTTCGCATCCAGTTTACTTCGCTGCTCTCCAGGCACTAACACAAAACAAACACAATCAAAAAACGCGTAAGTGATCGAGAGATGGTTTAAATTTGTTTAATACCTCGAATGGTGACAAATCATTTAGAACTTTGGTTGGTATCCGGTTGATCAAGTAACATGCAGTCATCACAGCATCCCCCCCAATATCTCTTTGTAACATGTGAATGGAACATCATTGATCGTACAACTTCCATGAGGTGTCGGTTCTTCCTCTCGGCCACACCGTTTTGTTGAGGCGTATAGGGACAACTAGTTTGTT
>NW_010921800.1:28459-39497 GCF_000633955.1 Camelina sativa
AGTGTAAAAAGAGTGTGATCAGCCTCCGATCGGCGAAAACCTTGAGTCTTGAGGGTGGAGCTCAGTTTGTGATACCAGGCACGCGGGGACTGTTTGAGTCCATAGATGGCCTTACGAAGCCGCAAGACTTTCTCGGGAGCGACCAAGTCTTCAAGGCCCGGAGGATGCGTCATATAAACTTCTTCGTCTAATTTGCCTTGAAGAAACGCGTTCTTGACATCCATCTGCCATAAATCCCATGAGAGGTTGACTGCAAGGGTAAGCACGACCCGAACCGTGTGGAGTTTGGCCACCGGTGCAAACGTCTCCGTGTAGTCGGCACCATATGTTTGGGTGAAGCCACGTGCGACCAGCCGAGCTTTATGTCGTTCAATGGCGCCGGTGCTTAGGAACTTGATGGTGAAAACCCATTTGGAGCTCACGGGCTTTTTGCCTTTGGGAAGGTCGGCTTCGTCCCATGTGTGGTTCCGGATCATGGCACCAGTTTCGTCATCGACAGCCTCTAACCATTCCTTGTGATTCTTAGCCTCGTCATAGATTTGAGGTACCCAGTGAGCATCAACTTGGCCAAAGAAAGCTCGGTGATCACTTGGGAGCAGCTCAAGTGAACAGACGGCCTGGATAGGATGGGCAACGGCTTGGCTGTTGTAGTAGACGCGCTTATCTCTCCAGGTGGACGGATGAGATTTAACACGGTCACTCCTTCGTAGGGCCGGTTGTGTAGGCAGCGCGACGCCAGGGGACCCAATACTGCCTCCGTCCGTAGTGGCCCCATCCGAGTGACCCTCGGTCGCGGCCAAGGGTTCTGTGGTAGGCGGCATAGGAGCAGGAGCACCATGGCCGCCGGCTACGGGTGGGCTCGGCTCAGGAATAATGTGGTCTGAAGGGGAGACATCCTCTGGGACAGTAGCATGATCCTGCCTACCTTCAGTAGGTGGCGGACGGGGCGCGGACCGGATAGGGCCTGTCGGTGGAGACGGTTGTCCAAGATGATCTAGAAGAAACTTTAAGCTGGAGGCCCGGTCATTTTGTGAATGTGAGAGATCCTTAAGGCTGTTCCAGTCCTTGTTATCAAAGTAGCCAATATTCTCCATGAACCGAACATCTCGAGAGACATATAACCGACTTGTGGCTGGGTCATAGCACTTGTACCCCTTTTAAGTCGTTGAATAACCGATGAACATACACTTTGTGCTTTTCGCATGCAGTTTACTTCGCTGCTCTCCAGGCACTAACACAAAACAAACACAATCAAAAAACGCGTAAGTGATCGAGAGATGGTTTAAATTTGTTTAATACCTCGAATGGTGACAAATCATTTAGAACTTTGGTTGGTATCCGGTTGATCAAGTAACATGCAGTCATCACAGCATCCCCCCCAATATCTCTTTGTAACATGTGAATGGAACATCATTGATCGTACAACTTCCATGAGGTGTCGGTTCTTCCTCTCGGCCACACCGTTTTGTTGAGGCGTATAGGGACAACTAGTTTTGTTGGAGAATACCATGCCTAGATAGATGTGCGTTGAACTTGTGACTTGTGTATTCCCAACCATTATCCGACCTTAGCACCTTAATTTGAGCATTGAAGTGATTAGTAACATAATTTTGAAAATTAACAAAGGCATCAAACACCCTATCTATAGATGGTAATAATGTGACCCAAGTATATTTCGTTTTTTCATCAATAAATGTCACAAAATACGTGTTATTATCCCTAGATAGGCATGGTGATGTCCATACATCCGAATGAACTAAATCAAAGCAATGCTCATAAATAGTAGTTGACTTTGGAAAAGTAGACTTGCAATATTTTCCAAGGATACAAGACTCACAACTTGAGTTATCAAAAGAAACACTAGGAAACATTAAACCAAGAGCACGAGAATGTGGATGACCTAGCCTAGCATGCCAAACCATATTCGAATTAACAACAAAACAAGATTTAATAGATGTAGATAAGTTTGGTGAAGTTTTCTCTAGGACATAGAGATCTCCACTCCCTTTTCATTCTCCAAGAACTTTCCCAGTCTCAATATCCTTAAAATGAACACTATTAGGACCAAAGATAGCATATCAATTCAAATCATTAGTGGCTCTCTTAACCGATAAAAGATTAGAGGTGAAGGTAGGCATAAAGAAAGCTTTTGAGTCTTTATCAAACAGTTTCAAGTCCCCTATTCCTTTCACAGGTATTTGTTCTCCATTAGCAATAATAACACTCCCTAAAGCCGGTTTTATGTTTTTAATTAGACTAGGGTTACTAATCATGTGGTGAGAAGCACCTGAGTCAACAACAAGAGACCTACTTGGTTTAGAAGCAAGAAACGAGTTACCGGATTCTTTGAGTGAGGCAATGGAACGAATAAGGGTCTCTATATCAGTCTTCCTCGCCACCTCCCCATAGGACGCAGTCATGGCCGTCTCTTCTCCTTGCCTCGATGGCCCGGCCCTTTTTTCACCTACCGCTTCCTTGGAGAGATTAGCTTTGAACTTTGCTGGTTTAAGGTGGGGGTGAAGAATCCAGCATTTGTCCTTCATGTGACCCTTCTTCTTGCAGTGGTCACACACCCAGACCTTCCTATCTTCCTGCTTGTACACTCCCTTATTTGCCGTGACTAGCTCCCCCTTACCGCTAAATAGATCGAATGAGCCTTGTTCCTTTTGAACTTGGGAACACACTTCTTCAAAGCTAGGAAGCTTGTCTCCTCTTAGAATGTGCTTCATGAGATCGTTAAAGGCTGGGTTGAGCGTGAGTAGGAGACCAAAGATCCTATCTTGCTCTTTCCTCTCATTAAGGACCGTCGGATCTAGGGAACTTGGTCGTAAGGCCTCAAGCTCCGAACAAAAGGCCCTGAACTTACCAAGGTGCTTAGTAAACTCCAAGTCATCTTGGCTCAGGCTGTTGATGGCTCTCTTAACTTCAAAGACTCGGGTCAAGTTAGAGACATTACCATAAACTCTTTTAAGCGTTTCCCAAAGCTCCTTGGTCGTCTCGCAATAGGAGTAGGCTTCAAGGATTGGCGTATCGAGAGAGTTCTGCAGAATAGATAGGACAACTTGGTCTTCTTGAAACCACTTGGCCTTCTTCTCGCTCTCTTCCTCTACTTCCACCTCGGAAGCGCCTTCATCTTCTCCTTTGAGGTTTTGCTTCAGAACATAGTCGGTTTCGACATGACTCAAAAGACCACGACCTCCAAGGGCGGTTCTTGTCCACAGCAAGTAGTTTGTTCCCTTAAGAACAACCAGTGTAACAATGGGCTTAGCGTTTTCCATGGTTTGAATGTTATGGACCGTTGGATAAAACGTTTACCCGGAAAATAAAAGCGGCAAGAATGAGAAGTCGAGTAAGAAGAGTTGGAGAACAAGAGAATAGTGGAGTTAGATTGTCAAGAACAACAACCTAGCTCTGATACCATGTTAGAATTAGCGGAAGACTTAAGAGTTTAGAAGAATAGAATCGAGAGAGAGAGAGAGAGTTTAGGTGAACAAAGAGAATAAGAAGAAGAAGAATCGGTTCCACTAGAATAGAATATCACTAATGTAGTCTTACAACCTTTAAATAGACAATAGAAGTAGGGCAACCTTCCTAAGACAAGAATAGAAACAAGTGATAGTGACATTAGGAGAGAGGTGTATGNTCCAAGTCATCTTGGCTCAGGCTGTTGATGGCTCTCTTAACTTCAAAGACTCGGGTCAAGTTAGAGACATTACCATAAACTCTTTTAAGCGTTTCCCAAAGCTCCTTGGTCGTCTCGCAATAGGAGTAGGCTTCAAGGATTGGCGTATCGAGAGAGTTCTGCAGAATAGATAGGACAACTTGGTCTTCTTGAAACCACTTGGCCTTCTTCTCGCTCTCTTCCTCTACTTCCACCTCGGAAGCGCCTTCATCTTCTCCTTTGAGGTTTTGCTTCAGAACATAGTCGGTTTCGACATGACTCAAAAGACCACGACCTCCAAGGGCGGTTCTTGTCCACAGCAAGTAGTTTGTTCCCTTAAGAACAACCGGTGTAACAATGGGCTTAGCGTTTTCCATGGTTTGAATGTTATGGAACGTTGAATAAAACGTTTACCCGGAGAATAAAAGCGGCAAGAATGAGAAGTCGAGTAAGAAGAGTTGGAGAACAAGAGAATAGTGGAGTTAGATTGTCAAGAACAACAACCTAGCTCTGATACCATGTTAGAATTAGCGGAAGACTTAAGAGTTTAGAAGAATAGAATCGAGAGAGAGAGAGAGAGAGAGAGTTTAGGTGAACAAAGAAAATAAGAAGAAGAAGAATCGGTTCCACTAGAATAGAATATCACTAATGTAGTCTTACAACCTTTAAATAGACAATAGAAGTAGGGCAACCTTCCTAAGACAAGAATAGAAACAAGTGATAGTGACATTAGGAGAGAGGTGTATGTGACCAAGGTGATAGTGACCTATCCGTTGGCTTAAGGGGACATGTGACTTCTTCCTCTTCTCACTCCAACGGCTAGAATAGATGATTCTAGACCTCTTGTATGGGCCGAGCACACACACATACTCCTCTTGTCTCATCATTCGGCCCATGTGACATTGAGTTCACACATTTTGACCCTAGAAACAGTAACAATGCTGTTTACTGCTTCGAATCAATGTTTGCTTGGTTTTTGTTTGTTTCGGGACAAAATGGGTAAAAATGGTCTCTAAACACTCCAAATTCACCCGAACTCTTATAATTAGTCAAATGGATTGGATTGTTACATATTTTGACCCTAGAAAGAGTAAAATAGCTGTTTACTGCTTCGAATCAATGTTTTCTCTCGGTTTTAGCATGTTTTCTCGGTTTAAGCTTGTTTTGGGATAAAACGGGTTTTAGTGTTGTCAAAACACTCCAAATTCATCCCGAACTCTTACAATTAGTCAAATGCATTGGGTTATCACACATTGTGACCCTATAAACAGTAACAAATCTGTTTACTACTTAGAATCAATGTTTTCTCGGTTTTTGCCTGTTTCGGGACAAAATCGGTAAAATTGGTCTCTAAACACTCCCAATTCAACCCGAACTCTTATAATTAGTCAAATTGATTGGATTGTTACATATTTTGACCCTAGAAAGATTAACCTTGCTGTTTACTGCTTCTAATCAATGTTTTCTCTCTGTTTTAGCCTGTTTTCTCGGTTTAAGCTTGTTTTGGGATAAAATGCGTTTAAGTGTTGTCTAAACACTCCAAATTCATCCCGAACTCTTACAATAGTCAAATGCATTGGATTGTCACACATTCTGACCCTAAAAACAGTAACAAAGCTGTTTGCTGCTTAGAGTCAATGTTTTCTCGGTTTTAGCCTGTTTCGGGACACAATGGGTAAAAGTGGTGTCTAAACACTCCAAATTCAACCCGAACTATTATAATTAGTCAAATGCATTTGATTGTTACATATTTTGACCCTAGAAAGAGTAACATAGTTTTTTAATGCTTCGAATCAATGTTTTCTCTCGGTTTTAGCTTGTTTTCTTGGTTTAAGCCTGTTTTGGGATAAAACAGGTTAAAGTGTTGCCTAAACACTCCAAATTCAACCCGAACTCTTAAAATTAGTAAAATGTACTGTAATGTCACACATTCTTACCCTATAAACAGTAACAAAGCTGTTTACAACTTTAAATCAATGTTTTTCTCGGTTTTAGCCTGTTTCAGGACAAAATAGGTATAATTGGTGTTTAAACACTCCAAATTCAACCGGAACTCTTATAATAAGTCAAATGCATTGGATTGTAACATATTATGACCCTAGATAGTGTAACATAGCTGTTTACTACTTCAAATCAGTTTTTTCTTTCAGTTTTAGCCTGTTTTCTCGGTTTAAGCTTGTTTTGGGATAAAATGGGTTTAAATGTTGTCTAAGCACTCCAAATTCATCCCGAACTCTTACAATTAGTCAAATGCATTGGGTTATCACACATTGTGACCCTGTAAACAGTAACAAAGCTGTTTACTACTTAGAATCAATGATTTCTTGGTTTTTGCCTGTTTCGGGACAAAATGGGTAAAAGTGATCTCTAAACACTCCAAATTCACCCGAACTCTTATAATTAGTCAAATGGATTGGATTGTTACATATTTTGACCCTAGAAAGAGTAACATAGCTGTTAACTGCTTCGAATCAATGTTTTTTCTCGGTTTTAGCCTGTTTTCTCGGTTTAAGCTTGTTTTGGGATAAAATGGGTTTAAGTGTTGTCTAAACACTCCAAATTCATCCCGAACTCTTACAATTGGTCAAATGCATTGGCTTATCATACATTGTGACCCTATAAACAGTAACAAAGCTGTTTACTACTTAGAATCAATGTTTTCTCGGTTTTTGCCTGTTTCGGGACAAAATAGGTAAAAGTCGTCTCTAAACACTCCAAATTCAACCCGAACTCTTATAATTAGTCAAATGGATTGGAGTGTTACATATTTTAACCCTAGAAAGAGTAACTGATGTTCATATATTTTACCTTGTTTTCCCTTAGTTTATCCACAACTTTTGCATCTTTTGCTATCCATGTAGGGCATTATTGTGTAGCTTTAGGACTAATCATGCATTAGAGTATAGTTGCATTGCATTTGCATCTTTTCATGCATAAACAGGTGATTTTGGAGCTTAAGGAGCATGGAAGCAATGCTGAGGAGAAGTGAAGCAATCCTGACGAGAAAACAAGAAAGTTAAGGCTGAAGAATCAAGGTCCGGAGTCCAACTCGAGTGCACACTCGACCAGGCACTCGACCATGTGCTGAGAAGGACTCGACCGAGTGGAGAATGCACGAGAGAAGCCAGCTCGACCAGCCACTCGACCGAGCACTGGTCGAGTTGACCGAGCCGTTGACTACTTTGACTTTTTGTATTTTTAGGGCTTCCACCTCATCTCCTATATAAAGCCCTTGTACCTGCAGCCACCAAAGAGTCCAGCTTTTTAGAGAGTCTAAAACCTAGTTTTTACCTTTTTTAGATATTATTCCTTTTGCACTTTTTTTTTTTTTTAGATTTTGTACTTGTTTGAGAGAGAAAGACTAGATTCTTATATTTTGTTTGTTTCATAACTTTCAAAGTATTAAGATTTCGAGTTTTATTCCTTCATCAATATTGTAGATCTCTGTTTCATCTTTCTAATGATGCAAGTTTCATTATTTTCTGGGTTTTTGACATATTTCACCATGTGTTCTTGTGAGTAGTTTGTTTAGGACCTTGAGGATGGGTTAGGCTGGGTTGATCTTGTGGTTTGTTTGATTTGGTCAAGCTTGATTGTTGTAGATCTCTTCTAGGCTAGATGATCTTAATGCTGATCCTATATCTGAGAAGGTAGGGTTTGATTTCAAGCATCTTAGCATCACACCAATGTCTAAGGAGCATAGATAAGGCTAGATCTAGAGCTTACCATTAGGCTTGCTAAGAGATTAGAAGTCTTGTTTGGTTTGAGATGTATTGCTTAATGCCTGCTTGTGTAGATTCTTTTCTTTGTGAGAACAAGTCTAGAAATGCATAGGTTTGATTGTTTCTTGCCATGAGAGTGGATTAAACATGTCTTAGAATAGTATGTCTAGAGATCAGCTCAATGTTTGCTTGAGATTTGTTGACCAAGTTAGATAACCACAATGATTAGCTCAGCCCATGAATCCCTCCTCAAGGCCTTCTTTGTTTATTGAAATCTTAGTCTAAATATCATTGCTTGCTTGTTGTTTGATTAGTTTTAGCATTGCTCTGTTTTTCTTGTGTTGCTCTGTTTTCACGTTTAAGTCTAGCTCGACCACGTACTCGACCTACACTCGGTCGAGTGCTGCTCGAGTTCATCCCCAGAACTTGTGTTTTTGATTTGTGATTGTCTTGTTTCATTCCTGTTTCATTTCCATTGCATTCACGTAGTTTCCTGTTCATTACTTGTCTTGCATTAGTTCATTAGCATAGTGTCTATCTCTGTTCTAGTTTCATTATAGCTTTAATTTGTCTGTTCTGTTTGCATTTAGTATCTTGTTCTAGTTGTTTTTACTTTCTGCATTTCATATCTCATTTTAGGATTGTTAGTGACAAACAATCTTTACAATTGGCTTGACTTAGACTCATATGCACATCTTAATTGTTCACAATCACTCAGATAGGATTGACACCTCTTATACTGCAACTGCATAAGGGGAATTGAAACACCCTGACTTCTATTCATTCCATACATCATCATTCCATACATCATTCATTCATACACCACAAAGAAAGTCAGTTTCAATTTGGCGCCGTTGCCCATTTGAGTGTGTTTTGTGACATTTAGGATCATTATTAGTCTAAGATTAAGTTTGTTTTAAACACTTGTGCAGTTACTGAACTCGAATCTTCCTTTGCTTGGCTGTTTTGTGTTTCAGGTACCCACTCGACCACCTACTCGACCACCACTCGACCGAGCTGTGATCGAGCACTTGATCGAGCCAGAAGCCGGATCAAATTAGCCATTACTTCCCAGTCGACTCGACCACCCACTCGAGCCTGCGCTCGACCGTGTACCTGTTCGAGTCTGTAGTAGAGTTTGTTGATGCACACAAGGTCAAAAGGCAAAGATAGTCTTCAACAGCCTATTGACAACATCCACAGGCTACAAAAGGGTTTGAGACATAAGCAAGGAAGAGTAGTTCAACAACAACAAGGTCAAGACATCATGGAGCAACAAGCTATCCATGAGCAAAGACCAAGGCACATTGGTGCAGGAGATGCACCCAATACCCACAACCAAAGGGCTGGAATTGTGCCACCTTCAGTAGCAAACAATAACTTTGAGATCAAGAGTGGATTGATCTCAATGATACAAGCCAACAAGTTTCATGGGTTGCCAATGGAGGATCCACTAGATCACTTTGATGAGTTTGACAGAATATGTGGACTCACAAAGATCAATGGAGTGAGTGAAGATGGATTCAAATTAAGGCTCTTCCCATTTTCTCTTGGAGACAAAGCTCACCTTTGGGAGAAGACTCTACCTACTGGAGCTATCACCACATGGGATGCATGCAAGAAAGCTTTTCTGGCCAAGTTCTTCTCCAATGCAAGGACTGCTAGGCTGAGGAATGAGATTTCTGGGTTTGCTCAAAGGAATAATGAGAGCTTTTGTGAAGCTTGGGAGAGGTTTAAAGGATTCCAAACTCAGTGTCCTCACCATGGCTTCAGCAATGAGTCACTTCTAAGCACCTTGTATAGAGGAGTGCTTCCCAAGATAAGAATGCTTCTTGACACAGCCTCTAATGGCAATTTCCTCAACAAGAATGTGGAAGAAGGATGGGAATTAGTTGAGAATCTTGCTCAATCTGATGGCAATTATAATGAGGACTATGATAGGACCATAAGGAGCTCCTCAACTGATCAAGAGGACAAGTATAAGAAGGATTTGAAGATGGTCAATGAGAAGCTTGACAAGATCCTCCTCAGCCAATCCAAGTCCATTCACTTCATTGGTGAAGAGGAAGCTCCAGTTCAAGAGGGGGAGCCTGAATTTGCTGAGTTGTGCTACATGCAAAACCAGGGAGGATTCAAAGGCTACAACCAAGGAGGTTTCAAGAACAACAATCTCTCTTATAGGAGCACCAATGTGGCCAACCCTCAAGACCAAGTCTATCCACCTCAACAACCTCAACAGCAACAAAACTACATCCCCAAGCAACAACACCAAGTGTTCCAGCCCCAATTGTGTCCCCCACCAGGGTTTCAGACTAACCAAGGCCAGGAACAAGACTTAAGAGCAATGATGCAACAGTTGTTGATTGGGCAAACACAAGGCAAGATTGAGGAAGCCAAGCAGTTTGCTGAGTTGAATCAAAGGCTCACATCACAGTACAATGATCTGAACATGAAGTTTGAAGGTCTCAACTCCAGAATGAAGTATATGGAGAGTAACATTGCCTCTACTTCAGCTCCTAAACCCAACCAACTCCC
Source organism: Camelina sativa (assembly GCF_000633955.1). Classification (NCBI taxonomy): domain Eukaryota; kingdom Viridiplantae; phylum Streptophyta; class Magnoliopsida; order Brassicales; family Brassicaceae; genus Camelina; species Camelina sativa. Next base: position 38,378 of record NW_010921800.1, read on the forward strand.
TGGAAAAGCTGTTCAAAATCCAAGGGAGTTCACTGCAAAAGCCATTCATATCTCTGATGAGGAAGTCACTGAGGACAGTGAAGTCCAAGTTTGGGGGAATTCATTAGTTACTGAAGCCCCAAGTGACGTTTGTGCAAAGCAACTGGAGTCCGTTATTGCACTCGACCAAGTACTCGAACAGCCACTCGACCGAGTGCATGCTCGAGTGGTCGATCGAGTTGCAGACTCAGAAGCTGTCAAGCCTGCTAAGTACATTCCTCCTGCTTACAAGCCACCTCTTCCATTCCCAGGACGTTTCAAAGCACAAAAGATTAAGGAGCTTAGGGAAATCATTGAGAGAAAGGAGATGATGGCTAAGCAACAAGAAGAAGAGAGGGTTTTAAAGGAAGAAGCTGTGGTTGAGGAAGTGTTGGCCATACAAGAGATCACCATTGCTTACCAAGAAGAAGAGAGAGGACCTGCCTTGGAACAGTATGATCCATATCCTCTCTACAAAGATTTTTTGCTTGATTTGTCAAAGAAGAAGGCTGAAGCTCAAGATGAGAAGGATCTTGAGGACCTTGGAGGAGTTATCATTCCAATCAAGCTTAAGGATCCAGGTCCATTCTATCTGCCTTGCACACTTAGCTATCTTCACTACAACCAATGCCTTTGTGATTTGGGAGCTTCAACAAGTGTGATGCCATACTCCATAGCACAAAAGCTTGGGAGAACTGATTTCAAATCCACCAACCTTCATATATGTCTAGCTGATGGGTCAAACAAGGAGATAGTTGGAAGGTTGGAGAATGTCCCAGTCAAGATAGGGAAGGCAAGGGTTCACACTGATTTTGTGGTGTTGGAGATGGACAAGGAACCTGAAGATCCAATCATTCTTGGAAGGCCATTCCTAGCCACTGTTGGAGCAGTTATTGATGTCAAAGAGGGTCTTGTGACCTTGAACATTGCTGAAGATATAGCCATGAAGTTTAACATCTATAACCCAACCAACCTTCCTACCATTGATGATCAACCTTTTACTATCAAGGACAAAGGAGGTCAAGAAGGTTTAAGTGGTGAAGCAATTCCAAAGTCTAAGCTCTCCTTTCAAGATGATTCTGTGGAAAAGCTTAAGAGGTCA
>NW_010921801.1:0-8244 GCF_000633955.1 Camelina sativa
TCAAGGCAAATCTTTCGCAAGGAGGACCAAGCGGTCAAGGCACCGGAACAGCAAGTCAAGGAGATGCAACAGCCACGGCCATGACAGCTTCCCTTGGAGACCTGGTGAGAAAGTCGGACCTTGAGGCTCTCATCAAGTCCATTGCCGCACTAAAGGAATCCGGTACCACTTTCTTCGCTTCAAAACCGAGTACCTCTCTTGTTGTAGACTCGGGTGCTTCTCACCATATGATTAGTAACCCTAGTCTTATACACAACATAAAACCGACACTAGGTAATGTTATCATTACCAATGGAGATAGAGTACATGTTAAAGGAATAGGAGAACTAAAGTTGTTTGATAAAAGTTCTAAAGCCTTCTTTATGCCTTCATTTACCTCGAATCTCTTATCGGTAAAGAAAGCGACTANTCTTCACCAAGAAGACTTAGAGTTCACAAAGCACTTCGGCAAGTTTAGGTCTCTTTGGGCTGAACTAGAGATGCTTCGGCCAAGCACCATAGATCCGGCCATCCTTAACGAAAGAAAGGAACAGGACAAGGTCTTCGGTCTTCTCCTAACTCTGAATCCTGCATTCAACGATCTTATTAAGCATATCCTTTGTGGTGACAAGCTTCCAACCCTTGAAGATGTGTGTTCACAAGTTCAAAAAGAACAAGGGTCACTAGGCTTGTTTAGCGGTAAGGAGGACTTGGCTACGGCTAACAAGGGAGTTTACAAGCATGAGGACCGTAAAGTGATGGTTTGCGACCATTGTAAGAAGAGGGGCCATCTGAAAGACAAATGTTGGATCCTTCACCCACATCTCAAACCGGCGAAGTTCAAGGCAAATCTTTCGCAAGGAGGACCAAGCGGTCAAGGCACCGGAACAGCAAGTCAAGGAGATGCAACAGCCACGGCCATGACAGCTTCCCTTGGAGACCTGGTGAGAAAGTCGGACCTTGAGGCTCTCATCAAGTCCATTGCCGCACTAAAGGAATCCGGTACCACTTTCTTCGCTTCAAAACCGAGTACCTCTCTTGTTGTAGACTCGGGTGCTTCTCACCATATGATTAGTAACCCTAGTCTTATACACAACATAAAACCGACACTAGGTAATGTTATCATTACCAATGGAGATAGAGTACATGTTAAAGGAATAGGAGAACTAAAGTTGTTTGATAAAAGTTCTAAAGCCTTCTTTATGCCTTCATTTACCTCGAATCTCTTATCGGTAAAGAAAGCGACTACAGATTTGAATTGTTATGCGATTTTTGGACCTAACAGTGTACATTTTCAGGATATTAAAAGTGGAAAGGTCCTTGGAGAGGGAGATGGTAGAGGAGATCTCTATGTCCTAGAGAAAGCTTCAAGCCCTTCTAATTCATTTTCTTTTGCTTCGAACCTTAGTAGTAGTTTAAGTGATGTGTGGCATGCTAGACTAGGCCATCCTCATTCTCGTGCATTTGAATTAATGTTGCCTAATGTTTCGTTTGATAACTCCACTTGTGAGTCTTGCATTCTTGGTAAACATTGCAAAACTGTTTTTCCTAAATCTAGTACCATTTACGAACATTGCTTTGACTTAGTTCATTCTGATGTGTGGACATCTCCTTGCCTATCTAGAGATAATAACAAGTATTTTGTGACTTTTATTGATGAGAAATCTAAATATAGTTGGCTCACCTTGTTACCATCTAAAGATAGGGTCTATGATGCCTTTGTCAATTTTCAGAATCATGTTACTAATCAATTTAATGCAAAAATAAAGGTACTAAGATCGGATAATGGAGGTGAATACACAAGCCACAAACTCAAAGAGCACCTTGCTAAGTATGGAATTCTTCAACAGACCAGTTGTCCATATACGCCTCAACAAAATAGAGTGGCCGAGAGGAAGAATCGACACTTAATGGAGGTGGCTCGGTCGATGTTGTTTCACTCGAATGTCCCTAAGCGGTTTTGGGGGGATGCAGTCATGATGGCGTGCTACTTGATCAATCGGACACCAACAAAAGTCTTAAATGACTTATCACCCTATGAGGTACTAAACAAAATTAAACCTTCTCTTGATCACTTACGTGTGTTTGGGTGTGTTTGTTTTGTTTTAGTGCCCGGATAACAAAGGAATAAACTTGAGGCCAAAAGCACTAGAAGTATGTTCATCGGTTACTCAACAAGCCAGAAGGGGTACAAGTGTTACGATCCGATCAATGGCCGCACTATGGTGTCACGCGATGTCAAGTTTCTCGAACAACAAGGCTACTACGACAAGAGGGATTGGGAAAGCTTAAAAGACTTATCTCAATCTAACACTGACCGGGCAGCCAACTTGCGGTTCCTTCTTGACCACCTTGGCGTCACTAAACCGACATCTCTTGGTGAACAGGACATCACTACCGATCCTTTACCGTCGTCTCCAAACCAATCCGAAGATAGGCCGAATACGAGTTCTCCTATTGCAAGTCCACCATTGGACCAAGTTGCCGAACCTATTGCTTCATCAACTAAGGAAATGCCTACCGCATCCGATCATGTTGAGCAACAAACAGGGAGCACAGATAGAGAAGAAACTCTTGAGCCACTAGACCAGCCGATTACTCAACCATTGCTACGGCGCAGTAACCGAATCCGATCTCATCCGTCTACATGGAAAGACAAGAGGGTTTACTACAATAATCAGGCTGTTGCCCACCCTATTCAGGCTGTATGTTCGCTTGACCTTATTCCCGCTGCTCATGCTGCCTTCCTCGGTAAGATGGATGAGCATTTTGTCCCTCAAACCTACGAGGAAGCTAAGCAATTTAAGGAGTGGTTTGATGCGGTGGACGATGAAACAGCAGCTATGATCCGGAACAGAACTTGGGATGAGGCCGATCTCCCGAAGGGTAAAAAGGCTGTCAGCTCAAAGTGGGTGTTCACTATCAAATATCTTAGCACTGGTGAGATAGAGCGCTACAAAGCTCGACTGGTGGCACGCGGCTTTACTCAAACCTATGGTCTTGACTATACGGATACCTTTGCACCGGTGGTAAGCTCCACACAGTTCGAGTAGTATTATCCTTGGCCACTAACCTCTCTTGGGAGCTCTGCCAAATGGACGTCAAGAACGCATTTCTTCAGGGGGAGCTGACTGAGGAGGTCTACATGCATCCTCCACCGGGATTAGAATATATTGTTGCTCCGGGTAAGGTTCTCAGGCTCCACAAGGCGATCTACGGTCTCAAGCAATCTCCGAGGGCGTGGTACCATAAACTCAGTTCTACACTACGGACGAATGGATTCAAGCGCTCTGAAGCTGATCATACGCTGTTCACCCTCCGCACTACCAGTGGTCGTGTCGTCGTTCTTGTTTATGTCGATGACATTATTATCACCGGCGATGATAGGGATGGTATTTGTGCCACTAAGGCTCTTCTTAACTCTACCTTTGATATTAAGGATTTGGGTGAACTCAAATACTTCCTTGGGATAGAAATTTCTCGCTCTCCGGAGAGATTGTTTCTCTCTCAAAGGAAGTATACTCTTGACCTTTTACATGAGACAGGTAAGATAGGTGCCAAGCCAGTGTCCACGCCNTAAGCTCCACACAGTTCGAGTAGTATTATCCTTGGCCACTAACCTCTCTTGGGAGCTCTGCCAAATGGACGTCAAGAACGCATTTCTTCAGGGGGAGCTGACTGAGGAGGTCTACATGCATCCTCCACCGGGATTAGAATATATTGTTGCTCCGGGTAAGGTTCTCAGGCTCCACAAGGCGATCTACGGTCTCAAGCAATCTCCGAGGGCGTGGTACCATAAACTCAGTTCTACACTACGGACGAATGGATTCAAGCGCTCTGAAGCTGATCATACGCTGTTCACCCTCCGCACTACCAGTGGTCGTGTCGTCGTTCTTGTTTATGTCGATGACATTATTATCACCGGCGATGATAGGGATGGTATTTGTGCCACTAAGGCTCTTCTTAACTCTACCTTTGATATTAAGGATTTGGGTGAACTCAAATACTTCCTTGGGATAGAAATTTCTCGCTCTCCGGAGAGATTGTTTCTCTCTCAAAGGAAGTATACTCTTGACCTTTTACATGAGACAGGTAAGATAGGTGCCAAGCCAGTGTCCACGCCACTTGAAGAGGGCTATCAGGTCAATCGAAAGGGGGAGAAGCCAACACCTGGTGCTCCGGTTCCCAAGTCGCACCAACCATACGAAGATGTGGGACGCTATCGAAGACTGGTGGGCAAGCTTATCTATCTCACGATTACGAGGCCGGACATTTGCTATGCGGTGAACCAAGTTAGTCAACACATGAAAGCTCCAATGAACTTTGATTGGCAAACGCTCGAGCGGATTCTATGTTATCTCAAGGGGAGTCCGGGGCAAGGTATTTGGATGGGAAAGAACAACAACACGGAGCTCGTCGGCTACTGTGATGCAGACTACGCTGGTGATACAACAGATAGGAGATCTACAACAGGGTATTGTACGTTCGTTGGAGGGAACCTAGTAACCTGGAAGTCAAAGAAACATAAAGTTGTGTCCAATCAAGTGCCGAGTCGGAATATAGGGCTATGAAGAAGCTAACCAATGAGCTAACATGGCTCAAAGGCCTCCTCAAGGATTTTGGAGTGGAGTCTGATCAACCAATCACCATGCATTGTGACAATAAGGCGGCAATACACATAGCAACCAACTCGGTCTTCCATGAAAGGACTAAGCACATTGAGGTTGATTGTCATAAGGTGCGAGAAAAGATTGAAGCAGGTGTAGTCTTGCCGTGTTACACTCCGAGCAAAGACCAATTGGCGGACATCTTCACCAAAGCCACGAGCCCTCAGATTTACGAATACATTTCCAGCAAGCTTGGACTAGTTGATCCAACTCATCCGTGAGGAACTCCTCTAACCCGTGGAGATCATACTCTTTTCCTTAACATAGTTTTGTCCCATGTGGTTTTCTATGTTGAGGTTTTTAATGAGGTGATCTTATGCGGGTTCCAAGATTAGCNGCGGTGAACCAAGTTAGTCAACACATGAAAGCTCCAATGAACTTTGATTGGCAAACGCTCGAGCGGATTCTATGTTATCTCAAGGGGAGTCCGGGGCAAGGTATTTGGATGGGAAAGAACAACAACACGGAGCTCGTCGGCTACTGTGATGCAGACTACGCTGGTGATACAACAGATAGGAGATCTACAACAGGGTATTGTACGTTCGTTGGAGGGAACCTAGTAACCTGGAAGTCAAAGAAACATAAAGTTGTGTCCAATCAAGTGCCGAGTCGGAATATAGGGCTATGAAGAAGCTAACCAATGAGCTAACATGGCTCAAAGGCCTCCTCAAGGATTTTGGAGTGGAGTCTGATCAACCAATCACCATGCATTGTGACAATAAGGCGGCAATACACATAGCAACCAACTCGGTCTTCCATGAAAGGACTAAGCACATTGAGGTTGATTGTCATAAGGTGCGAGAAAAGATTGAAGCAGGTGTAGTCTTGCCGTGTTACACTCCGAGCAAAGACCAATTGGCGGACATCTTCACCAAAGCCACGAGCCCTCAGATTTACGAATACATTTCCAGCAAGCTTGGACTAGTTGATCCAACTCATCCGTGAGGAACTCCTCTAACCCGTGGAGATCATACTCTTTTCCTTAACATAGTTTTGTCCCATGTGGTTTTCTATGTTGAGGTTTTTAATGAGGTGATCTTATGCGGGTTCCAAGATTAGCCGTCTTCTTTGGCTAAGCTTGAGGGGGAGTATTGACCATGATCACATTGCCCATATCTCTATGTGGACGTCCATGAGAAGGTTCGAATTCTCTTTATAGCAGGAGAAGAGGAAATAAAGTCTTGGGCGGTGCATTTAAGGAAACAATTAGAGGACGAGTTCAATCTTGGGAAGAACTAATTCTCCTTCCTTATTCCCTATGTGATTTATTGTAAAGGGTGTAGCCCTAGTCCTCTTGGTATTTATATCCTTTGTAAACCTTTGTAAGAGTAACTTATGGGATTTAATTCTATCCTCATTCTCTTTGCCGTTCTCTCTCTTTCTTCTCATCTCTTCCGCTTAAATCCCAACAAAGGAAGCGGGGATTGAGAAGCGGCGGCATTTGAGGTGGAGAAGAAACGCTTAGCTACGCGTGAGGCGGTTGACCGGGATAGTGTTTTCGCCATTGAGACTGGTGTGTGGTTCCCGGCGATGATCGACGATGACGAGACTTGGGTTTAAGGTAAAAGGGGTAAAACTAATTGGGCTTAAACTTTCTTGTTATTATTGGGCCTTTTCATTTCTAAGGCTCGTTTGGATGGGATATAGAGAAATTGAGAATTCGTTTCTACTACTGTACGTTTGTAACTTTGTTTAGAAACAAAAATAATTACATAACTTTTTTTTAATTCAGATATTTTAATAGAGTATTGTGATATGATATGAAATAAATAAATGATATGAAAACAACTTTATTTTGTATTTTTTTTTGGAGTTGTCACCTTAAATTATTAAAATTGAGATGATTAGATAAATATTTGAGAAATAATTAAAAAAGAGAAAAAAAATTGTGAAGTCTCAGGTTTTCGGTGGGCACACTTGAGTTGGACTAACACAGACATGTGGGATCCTCCAGCGGTGAATTTTCTCATAGCATTAAATGCATGCTATCATGATTTCTGCTACTTTCTTACGTACCACGAAATCTTCATTTCCAGCGGGAAAATCTTCATCCAACTAGGTGTCGAAACATCAGCTTTAAGTATGATACAATGGAATACAAATAAACACGACATATGGAAGACTTACATGCCAAAAAATGTGGCTAGGATTTGAGAATAGCAAGCAATTAATCATATGTTACTTTTACGTGTTTTCACCAGAGGGCTTGTCCATGACAATCAACTAATGCTCGTAGCTGCAACCAGGAAATGGCAGGTAACATTTCAGTGGGTGGTCAATCATTGAAACTGGATCCAGAATTGAGAGGCGAATAAGAGCCATCACACCTATCCATTTGCTGTCTGTATTGTTGTGAAACGGATCAAAGCAGTGATTTAACGGATGGCGTAGAACAATATCGGTGAATAGAGGTGAGAAGGAAGCGGGGACTGAGAAGAGGCGACATTGGAAGTTGAAAAGAAAGGATTCATGAGGTGGTGGGTCGGGATAGTATATTATATTCTGGTGAGTATTAAAATACTACTATCATTATTTAACATTTTTAAAAATCAGTATAGTTTATATATTAAAACATTTAGAAAATTATATATATTTAAAGCTCCTCTTCTCCCAATCTATATACAATAGTGGATAAGAAGATAAAGTACTAATTCAATCTTTAAAGAAAGCAAGTATATATAGATCACATATATAGTCCAGACTCCAGAGTCTACTACATATGAAGGAATATTTCGTGATTGAAGAAGTGTACGATTCCATTAATTGAAAAGAAAAGAAAACATTTGACACATTGTTTCGAGTATTTAGCAACTTAGCATTATCTTTCGATCTAAGTACAGAGCCCAATATTGATTAAAGAGTTCAATTTACATGTATCACTAACAACAATTTAACCGAAAGACAAGTATATATATTTTCAAAAAAAAAAAGGGTATATATGGAGAAATTAGAACCGAAAAAGAAGCAAAGAAACACGTACCTACGGTAAAAGTGGAAAGTCAACAAAAGAAAAACAAAGGCTTTATTAATTGAAAAATAAGAGAAATGTAAAATTTTTAAAATATATATGGAAATATATTTTAATATAGTTTGCTTTATTAATTGAACAATTTGTATATATTTCCATATATTTTTGCTTTATTAATACAAATTGTTCTCTTATTTTCTGTATATATATATATATATACATTTTTTTGTTTCCTTTTCTAAATATTTTTAATATATAAACTATACTGATTTTTTTTAAATGTTAAATAATGATAGTAGTATGTTAATACTCACCAGAATATAATATACTATTTAGTATTTACATATAGCAGTCTTAATTCAAACCCTAAAAGATTGCCCAAACAAGAAGACGACCTTAGATGGAGATTCCTCCTATGGATGTGGTGACTGATGAGATCCTTACGAAACTGCCTGCTAAATCTCTTATGAGGTTCAAGTGCGTCTCAAAACTTTGGTCATCGTACATCAGCTCACGATATTTCAGCAGCCGTTTCCACTCGTTCCCATCCCGACCGCGTCCTCGACTTTACATGTGTTTGCGGGATCTCAGTGACCACCATAACTCCGTAATACTATCATTGGCTCCAGA
>NW_010921801.1:8371-18667 GCF_000633955.1 Camelina sativa
TTAATACTCACCAGAATATAATATACTATTTAGTATTTACATATAGCAGTCTTAATTCAAACCCTAAAAGATTGCCCAAACAAGAAGACGACCTTAGATGGAGATTCCTCCTATGGATGTGGTGACTGATGAGATCCTTACGAAACTGCCTGCTAAATCTCTTATGAGGTTCAAGTGCGTCTCAAAACTTTGGTCATCGTACATCAGCTCACGATATTTCAGCAGCCGTTTCCACTCGGTCCCTCGACTTTACATGGGTTTGCGGGATCTCAATGACAGCCATAACTCCGTAATACTATCATTGGCTCCAGAAACTACGTCGTCTTCTTGCTTTGTAGTTGACCACGATCTGACCATCCCACAGCGGGGAGGCGCCATCTTGCAATATCTTCCTGGCTTCATATGTTACACCTTTTGGGGAAAGCCGCGGATCTATAATCCTGCCACCAGACACCTTGTCACCTTCCCCGCGGCAATCAAATCCAACATCATCATAACTCCTCCTCCAGGAGAAGGTGCAAAAGTCGTCTCTTACTATTTCGGACACGACCATGTTAGCGACCAGTACGTAGTGGTATGTTCAACTGGTGTCAGAACGAGATTTCGTCAAGAGATGAGGTCAGAGCATCGGGTCTTTTTCCTAGAAGCTGGAGGAAGAGGAATTTGGAAAAAGGCGGCTCCAACGTGTCCAGCTGACTTTCGTCCTCACATTCCGGTCAAGGGAGGAGTGTGTATTGATGGGGTTATATATTACCTGGGTTGGACTGATTCGTATAATTCTGTGCTTGTGAGTTTCCACATTAGATCCGGAGAATTCAAAATGATCCAAGTACCTCGCAGGGACGGAGATGAGCTGCGTTCAAGGGTCACGGATGTGAGTCTTATAGAGTATGGTGGCAAAGTAACTCTTATTGTCCAAAGCAATCTTAGAGAAAAGGGTAGACTTGATTTATGGGCCGTGGAAGATGCCGGGAGCAATAAATGGTCGAGGAAGACTCTAGTTTTGCAGCCTTCTCAGCTACATTTAGTCAATAACGACACTATATTCAAAGTCAATGGTACAACTCAAAATGGCAAGGTTTTCTTGATACCAGAGAATTTGTTTTCTCCATTTCACATTCTCTGTTATGATCTTCAAAGCAATGATATGAGAAAGATCGAAATCAAAGGTGTACCTGACCACTGGTTTAGCAAGGACAAAATGAACGTTATAGTGATGTTGATGGATCACAGTGAGCGTCTTCTTAACGTGATGCATACGGGGTAAGAGTGAGATTCTCATGTACTTCCACACTTGAATAAATTACACCTCTAATGCAATGTTTGTGAGTGTTGGGACTACGAACACAGTTTAATTATCCTTTAATTTATTTGTTATTTTATATGATACTTAATTTTAGGGTTTGGTGCAAAAAAACCCTCCAACTACTGCGGAGATATAAACAAACAAAGGAAGAACAAATAATAGTTTTGTTCTTTAATCTTTATTTAAAAATAAATGGCAACATCTTGCCATTTTTTTTATTTCAAAATTGTAAGATTTTTAAGTTGCCACGTCATCAATACAGAAAAATGTTATATTGCGGGTGACTTTTGATATTATAGTATTGACTTGCATTTATTTGATTTGGATGGTTTTCTTGCAAAAAAAAACTATTTGGAAAGTTTTTTTGCACAAAACCCTTAATTTTATATAGTTTATAATATTAATTTGGCTCTGTGACGGTTTCTTTTTTCCGTACGAGCTATAATATATTTGGCTCTGTGACGATTGTCTGGACATACCGGGAAGTCAACTTAAATTTTAACTTAAAAAAAAAAGGTCATCCTCAAATTGTTTGAAGCATGAAGGAATTCAAATATAATATAGTCTCAAGTCATAAAACGTATGTAAAGGCACGCAGAAAATACCATGAAGATAATAATAAATTAAAGAAATGTTTAACAAGAGAAGAGAAGAAGTATCGTAAGATGAATTAAAATAATATGGGGACATACGTACGGTGCAGGAGGAAGATGAAGATCCGTAGAGCTGATTGATCATGGTATATATATTATTGTTGAGTTAACTGATATATTGCTTCTTATAAAACTACTTCTTCTACTAGTATACGAATACTACTATATATATATATATATATAACAAAGAAACCTTCTCAACCGCATCTTTAACGAAAAAAAAAAACCTTCTCAACCGCATACGTACTTTAAAGAGCACAGTGTCAGTTTTATATAATTAAGAATTTTAAAGATTGACTACACCTAAATTTTAACAATAAATAAGCAAACGGATCGGATATGTGAATTTAATTATATTAAAGTTCAGCTTTGTCCAAAAAGAAAATTAAGAACAGAATTTAAAAGTTTATTTTCCATAACAATTAAAGTCTTATTACGTATATTTATATTAGTCCAGTTGGTGTTAGTCGTGCGTTGTGGGAAACAAAAAAAACTGGTTTCTGTTAATATTGTGCAAAAGCATTGCATGCCTTTGTTTTTCTTTTGTTGACTTCCCACTTTTACCGTAGGTACGTGTTTCGTTGCTTCTTTTTCGGTTCTAATTTCTCCATATATACCTTTTATTTTTTTTGAAAATATATATACTTGTCTTTCGGTTAAATTGTTGTTAGTGATACTTGTAAATTGGGCTCTGTACTTAGATCGAAAGATAATGCTAAGTTGCTAAATAGTCGAAACAATGTGTCAAATGTTTTGTTTTGTTTTCTTTTCAATTAATGGAATCGTATACCCTTCTTCAATCACGAAATAAGTTTCCTTCATATGTAGTAGACTCTAGACTATGTGATCTATATATACTTGCTTTCTTTAAAGATTGAATTAGTGCTTTATCTTCTTATCCACTATTGTATATAGATTGGGAGAAGAGGAGTTTACCCCTTTTACCAATAATAACAAAGTTACAAACGTACAGTAGTAGAAACGAATTCTCAATTTCTCATCTCTCATCATCCAAACGAGCCTTTATTCAGTTTGAAATGACAAGGCCCAATAATAACAAAGTTCAAGCCCAATTAGTTTTACCCCTTTTACCTTAATGTAAAAAATAATGTCAAATTTATATTATTTAAAGCTCGTTTTCTTGTAAACAACTAGGTTTTCACCCGTGGTACACCGCATGACTAAATGATAAATTATTGTATTTTAAATAATAAATTTTAGTTTATTTAGTTTTCAAATTCCTAATTAATTAACTTTTATCTAATTAATTTATAATTTTGTTTAGAATATTTTTTCTCCTTCTTACTTTTTATACAGTTTAGAACCTAATTATATTAAATTTGTTATTAGATAGAATATAAAATTCTAAAATATTAGTTTTGTTTTCAATAATTAAACAAAGATATATGTCTATATGGTGTGTTAGGTCAAGTAAAGAACAATATTTGGGTTTACCCCTTCATTCACCTCCTTATAAAATAAGAAAATAAAATCTGTATACATTTGCAATTATGTTTGTTACCTTACACTTAGTTTCTATAAAAATAATGGAATATAGGTAGAGTTAATTTGTTTATTAAATAAATTATTAATTACCAATGGCATGCCTGTAAATAAGTATCAACTTCAGGATTTATTTTATAAATGTCTCCAAAAATGTATATATATATATATATATATCTTTTAGTGTTTGAATTAAGACTGCTATATGTAAATACTAAATAGTATATTATATTCTGGTGAGTATTAAAATACTACTATCATTATGTAACATATNGATTGGGAGAAGAGGAGTTTACCCCTTTTACCAATAATAACAAAGTTACAAACGTACAGTAGTAGAAACGAATTCTCAATTTCTCATCTCTCATCATCCAAACGAGCCTTTATTCAGTTTGAAATGACAAGGCCCAATAATAACAAAGTTCAAGCCCAATTAGTTTTACCCCTTTTACCTTAATGTAAAAAATAATGTCAAATTTATATTATTTAAAGCTCGTTTTCTTGTAAACAACTAGGTTTTCACCCGTGGTACACCGCATGACTAAATGATAAATTATTGTATTTTAAATAATAAATTTTAGTTTATTTAGTTTTCAAATTCCTAATTAATTAACTTTTATCTAATTAATTTATAATTTTGTTTAGAATATTTTTTCTCCTTCTTACTTTTTATACAGTTTAGAACCTAATTATATTAAATTTGTTATTAGATAGAATATAAAATTCTAAAATATTAGTTTTGTTTTCAATAATTAAACAAAGATATATGTCTATATGGTGTGTTAGGTCAAGTAAAGAACAATATTTGGGTTTACCCCTTCATTCACCTCCTTATAAAATAAGAAAATAAAATCTGTATACATTTGCAATTATGTTTGTTACCTTACACTTAGTTTCTATAAAAATAATGGAATATAGGTAGAGTTAATTTGTTTATTAAATAAATTATTAATTACCAATGGCATGCCTGTAAATAAGTATCAACTTCAGGATTTATTTTATAAATGTCTCCAAAAATGTATATATATATATATATATATCTTTTAGTGTTTGAATTAAGACTGCTATATGTAAATACTAAATAGTATATTATATTCTGGTGAGTATTAAAATACTACTATCATTATGTAACATATTGTTTATATATATATATATATTAAAACATTATATATATATATATTATATTATTTAAAGCTCGTCTTCTCACTATCTATATACAATAGTGGATAAGAAGATAAAGTACTAATTCAATCTTTAAAGAAAGCAAGTATATATAGATCACATAGTCCAGAGTCTACTACATATGAAGGAAACTTATTTCGTGATTGAAGAAGGGTACGATTCCATTTATTGAAAAAAACAAAACATTTGACACATTGTTTCGAGTATTTAGCAACTTTGCATTATCTTTCGATCTAAGTACAGAGCCCAATATTGATTAAAGAGTTCAATTTACAAGTATCACTAACAACAATTCAACAGAAAGACAAGTATATATATTTTCAAAAAAAAAAAAAAAAGGTATATATGGAGAAATTAGAACCGAAGAAGAAGCAACGAAACACGTACCAACGGTAGAAGTGGAAAGTCAACAAAAGAAAAACAAAGGCAAATGCTTTTGCTCAATATTAACAGAAACCAGTTTTTATTGTTTCCCACAACACACGACTAACACCAACTGGACTAATATAAATATACGTAATAAGACTTTAATTGTTATGAAAATAAACTTTTAAATTCTGTTCTTAATTTTGTTTTTGGACAAAGCTGAACTTTAATCTAATTAAATTCACATATCCGATCCGTTTGCTTATTTATTGTTAAAATTTAGGTGTAGTCATGCATGCTTAATTAATATATAAACAACATGCAATATAATAACCAAATGGATGTCAAATTCATTAATTAGCATATTCAAGATTTGTTGTTCTATCTATTACACCGATTGGTGCACGTATAGCTTCTTATTTTTTTTTCTTTTTTCTTGCAACACACACGCACCAAAGAAGAAGAATATATATGCATGCCATCATCCATTTCCATCGATCAAATCCTTGGACTCAAGTTTGTCCCTACCATCTTTCTTTGGAATATGGAATCTATATATATATTTACTTATTAATTAATTAATTGATATTTATGGGTGTCGTCTCATTTCTAACGTACTCTTTCTCGACCATGCATGCAATTCGTTCAAATGTAGTATACTCCATCTGGACTTTGTGATCTATATTTGCTTGCTTTAAATCACTTTTGTACTTATAATATTAATTAGCGTTCGTGTGTGAGAGCAGGAGCTCAAAACGGTATCAGTCATAAATTCTTAATTATATAAAACTGACATTGTGCTCTTTAAAGTACGTATGCGGTTGAGAAAGTTTTTTCTTTTTTTTTGTTAAAGATGAGGTTGAGAAGGTTAGTCAGTATAGTTTATATATTAATATATTTAGAAAAGGAAACAAATATATCTTATTATATATCCCATGCATGCGCGCGCGGTTTAATTTTAAGAAGTAGACAAAGAATCTAATCACTTGTGGAGAGTCAGCTGGTTGAGTTAAACTGGCGTATGCCTATAGTCCTAACATCGAGGAGGACATGAACGAGTGGTTTAACTTCATGGACACGCTAAATTTACTATTTTTGATGACTTTACTTTGGTATAAATAATTAGAATTGTATGTATGTCGTCAAAGCAAGTACTCATGATCAGTTTAGTCTCAGCAACCTGTTTTCTTGAATCAAAAAAAGAAAAGAAAAAAAAGAATACTTTTTGAAATAGAGAAGAGAGACAGCTTTGACGAGAGCTCTATATATGCTTTTTAATTATCCAGACTTCCAGAGTATCATATGCATGCCATACATGTATCCTATATATACTTTAATACTTGTAGATACACAAAAAAGTTTTTAGCAATTTAAATTCAACAAGTAAAAAACATATAGATATATAACACCCAATGTTAAAATTCAAAAGATTATATATCTTAGCTAAGCATTTATATATGTCTAGTGGTATTAATCTTCCATTGCTAGTTATCCTAGCTCGGGTTCGACTCTTACTAGCATCAAAACAGCCTTTTTATTTTTCTTTGTTTATGGCCTTTAAAATCATAGAGCCGGCTCTGTCTATCATCTTTCTTTGGAATATGGAAACTATATATATATATATATATATATATATATATACTTATTAATTAATTAATTGATATTTATGGGTGTCGTCTCATTTCTAAGAGCATGGGTATTGGTTGGGACAAAAATTTGGTTCCTCAAATATATTAATCTTACTTTCAGAGTTTCTTAACTTTGGTATGAGCATTGGTGTCCCTCACAGTTGGTCCCCTGAAAAAAAAATATTATTTTTTATTTTAAAAATTAATTATGTAAATTAAGAAGTAAAATCATATTAAAGTTTTAATTCAAATAAAACATATAACATTAACATTAAAAATATAAGAAAATTACAAAGTTACAAAAACTTGGAAAAAAACAAAACATACTTTCATGAACCAAGACTAAACCAAAAGAGACAAAAGGAAAACTTCACATCCGTTTACTAGCACTCAGGGTTGGCTTCAGCATCATCGATAGCTGCAGATGCGAGAACAAGTTGAGGAGTGGGAATTGTGTAAGTATAGTTCTCACGTCTCGCCTTCTTCTTCTCCCTCTGAAATCTAAGGGGGGGTTATTGGATGTATGATTTTGATGGATTTGGAAATCTGAACAAAAATCATGTGTTATTCAATCATTGATTTTAAAATACTTATCAAAATCATGTGTTATTGGTTCCATGATTTACAAATACTTTTTAAAATCCTCTGTTATTCGTTTAATGATTTGTTTTTGGATTTCAAAATCCACATTATGTTTTATATGGATTTGAATGGATTTGATAGTGTAAAATAGAATGATTGAAATCCAAGGATAAAACATGTTATTTCGAAATCTATCTGTTTTGATTTCTAAAATTTACAATTCCATATGGATTTAGAAATCATCTCTCCAATAACAGCCCCTAAAATTCTCTCTCTTTCTTGCTCTGTAGTTGTTGGGATTCTCTGGCACAATTTCTCTTGGGTACACACTTATCTGCAAAAAAACATTTCCTTTAGATCCAAAGAAGAATAGAGAAATCTTATAAAGCTTAATCGTTATGATCACTAATGATTTACCTTCTTCCTGTCAGGACCAAACTTCTCAAACTTCACTAATCCATCGATTAAAGAAAAGATGGTATGATCTTTACCAATCCCAACGTTCTTCCCAGCATGAACTGCATCAACCATCATCCATGAATCAATCTTCTCAAACAAAATAGAGTTATCATCCTAGACACAAACATAACCTACAGCTAACAATAGAGAATGCAATCCAAAACAAGAGCACAAGAGCTTCTAAAATTCAAATTGGTGTTTTAGAACATCATTTATAAAATCAATCTCCTCAAACAAATTGTTTCCATCCTGAAGACACGCACAACAAGGATAAGAGCTATAGAGCTTCTAAAACCATCCATGAATCAATCTTCTCAATCAAATTTGTTTCATCCTATATTACATAAGCATAACCTAGAACTAACAGAATCTGAAATAAGAGGTCAAGAGCTTCTTCTAAATTCTGAGAATTTTGAATTTTGGAACATCAATTCACGAATCAATCTCCTCAAACGAAACAATTCCATCCTCAACACAAGCAAAACCCAGAAACATTCGAGAAACAAAATCTTAAACCAGAGCTTGAGAGCAGAGCTACGGTGAAATTAGAAGCGAATCAGAAACTCAGAGACAAATCTATCGAATCACATAAACAATTGCTTTAAATCGAAAAATATAATACATCAAAAAAACTAAATCATCTACCATGGGAAACAAAGCTGGAACACTTAACTGCGGAGTTCGGAACACTTAATTTGCAAAAAAAAAAGCTGGAACACAAACCTCTTTCTATTGCAACTGGCGTGAGCAAATTGACGGCAGATTTG
The DNA here is from genome assembly GCF_000633955.1 of Camelina sativa. Classification (NCBI taxonomy): domain Eukaryota; kingdom Viridiplantae; phylum Streptophyta; class Magnoliopsida; order Brassicales; family Brassicaceae; genus Camelina; species Camelina sativa. Next base: position 16,818 of record NW_010921801.1, read on the forward strand.
CCTATGCTTTAGGCAATTTTCAAGGAGAACAGCCTTCGGAATCAAACCGCCGTCGAGAGAAAGGATAAAGAAAGAGAGACGGAGATAAACAAAATGAGTCGAAACCTCGATTTTTTTGGTCTCACCCTACAAAAAAGACAACAGCAAATAACACGGCGCCACGTGTTATGAAGGACGGACGAAATTACGTCCCATATGTAGATACGTTTCTTCGTTATTTATTTGATTTCGATTTAAATTTCAAATTTTAATTATATGGAACGAGACCAAAGTACGCTGATGCACATGGTCTAACGTACTCTTTCTCGACCATGCATGCAATTCGTTCAAATGTAGTATACTCCATCTGGACTATGCATGTGATCTATATTTGCTTGCTTTAAAGATTGAATTATTGTTTTATCTTCTTATCCACTAAGACCATTAATCAGTACTTTTGTTCTTATATTATTAATTAGCGTGCGTGTATGAGAAGAGGAGCTCAAAACGGTTTCAATCTTAAATTCTTTCTTAATTATATATAACTGACATTGTGCTCTTTAAAGTACGTATGCGGTTGAGAAGGGTTTTTTTTGTTAAAGATGCGGCGGAGAAGGTTAGTAATATATACATATACTAGGTTCGGACCCTTGCGGGGTTATGTTTGTTAATAATTTTTTTTGATACAAATTTTTTGGTTTAAATTTATGAAATAATGATGGTTTCATCACTAATTTAATTTTTGGAATGACCTAGGGGTCATACCAAAATAAAACCTTAACCTCATTAATGGTCCATTAGAGATCCATTAAACATATGAACTATAAAACCAAATATGGTTATGTTCACAACAATTAAATCTCATCTGAAACGACTAAAACCCGTTTGAAACAAATATAAATATTTTGAGAAAGAATGTAATATTTGTTATGTCTTATACATGATCTCAAATTCCTATTGCATGACAAATGTATTTATGCACATACATGTGAGATAATATTTATATAAATATATTTAATATAATATCTAAATTCGAACTCATATTAGTTGAGTATTTAGTTTGATTTTTCATTTGGTTTCAATCTAATTTATTATTGTTTGAAAAATTTAAATAATAATGATTTCACTAATATTTTATAACTCAGAATGATCCAACAATCAGACCAATATCAAATTGAACCGGATTAGTAGTTGGTTAAATTTTTATTAATATCGTAAAATATTATAATTTGATATAAAATCAATAAAAACGACTAAAACCCGTTTAAGAAAAATACAAATATTTAGGAGAGGCCATAATGTCGTTCCGTTCCGTCCTGTCCATTCCCATTTTGTACTATTCTCGTTTCCATATCCCCTATATAATAAAACGGAAGTACACAACCTTTTTTGTAGACTATATAATATGAGTTTGCAAGCGAGCGATCGTTTTCGATGATTAAGGTGAGCATGAAACAAAATTTGTTGTGTTTATGGCCGATTTGCTTGATTTTAGCAAGCATTCTAAAATTCAGGTCAAGGATAAGATGGATTTGTGAATTATGTTGTGGTTGCTTGCTGTATTCCCAATTTAATGCTCTGCAGAATCTAGGGTTCAAAGCTTTGGAGATGATTGATGCTGTTTCGAGTTGTTTTAGATAAGCCTAAGATTCAATTAGCTCAGTTTTGTTATTTATGATTTACAGTTTTCAATGTAGAGTGGTGAGAATCGATGTCCTCAATGACGCTCTTCAGAGTTCAGAGCATGTACAATGCAGAGAAGAGGGGAAAGAGGCAGGTTATGATCAGGCCTTCTTCTAAAGTTATCATCGAGTTCCTTATCGTTATGCAAAAGCACGGTATGGTGATTTTTGCAGAGCTAGTAGCTATGA
>NW_010921801.1:19375-21654 GCF_000633955.1 Camelina sativa
GCAAGCGAGCGATCGTTTTCGATGATTAAGGTGAGCATGAAACAAAATTTGTTGTGTTTATGGCCGATTTGCTTGATTTTAGCAAGCATTCTAAAATTCAGGTCAAGGATAAGATGGATTTGTGAATTATGTTGTGGTTGCTTGCTGTATTCCCAATTTAATGCTCTGCAGAATCTAGGGTTCAAAGCTTTGGAGATGATTGATGCTGTTTCGAGTTGTTTTAGATAAGCCTAAGATTCAATTAGCTCAGTTTTGTTATTTATGATTTACAGTTTTCAATGTAGAGTGGTGAGAATCGATGTCCTCAATGACGCTCTTCAGAGTTCAGAGCATGTACAATGCAGAGAAGAGGGGAAAGAGGCAGGTTATGATCAGGCCTTCTTCTAAAGTTATCATCGAGTTCCTTATCGTTATGCAAAAGCACGGTATGGTGATTTTTGCAGAGCTAGTAGCTATGATTCGGTTACTTGCTTTCATGTCTATTGTTTTAAGTGTAATTTTGTGTTTCAATTTTTTAGATTACATCGGCGAGTTTGAGTATGTTGTTGAGCTTAATGGAAGGCTGAACAAGTGTGGAGTCATCAGTCCTTATTTTCATGTTGGTGTTAAAGAGGTTTAAGGATGGACTGCTTGTCTACTTCCTTCCAGACAGGTTACCTTGATTTCCTGTATATGTTTGCAGTGTTATAGCCACTCAGCCATGGAAACCATTTATGTTCTACTGATGAGATGGATTCAATAATTTGACCATTTGAATTATGACATGTTCCAAGTTGTTATTACTCAATCACATTTCTCTCTCACAATATGCAATTTGTCTTTGTGTTTGCTGATGTGCTTGAGCTTTATGTTTTGCTTTGTAGATGTACCTGAAGGGTTTTCTATTGCAAGGGTTCCTACACGAGTGTCAGACCTATCATCTTTCCTCTTGTCCAAAGAATTTGATGGTTTACGTCATGAGATCTACTGAGATTTGCATACACGAATATTTGAGCTTCAGTTACTAGATCTTCATAGACACTTACGCCTGACAAGGTGAGGTAAGAATGTTATAGAGATTAATTTAACTTGGTTTTCATCATATTTTTAAGTTTGTCTCTACTCTTGTTACTCATCCATATATTTCTTCTATCTTTTTTTTTGTTCTGCTTCTAGTCTAAGCTTCGAGGGAGATGAATCTTGGAAGGTAGCTACAATCACACCTGCAACTGAGTCTCATATGCAATCAAAAGCATACCCAAGTAAATGTGGCGACATGATCTCAGTAACTTGTGAGTAGTATAGTAGTATACAGGAAATATTGTAATTTATTAATATTATGTTCTTCAGACAAATAATTGATATGTAAATGGGTTAAGTTTTTGTTTTCTAGTGTTTTGGTATCGCAATCTAAAATCTAATTTATATTTAATAGTTGTTTATATATAATATATAAATATATATACAGAAACAAAAATTGGCGTCTTACGTCGGTTTATAGACTGACTTTATGTTTGAGCATTTGAGTCACGTTTTAACTGACGTTAATATTAGACGTTAAACTTAGCGTCAGTTCTTAAACCGATGTAAAAACAGTTTGCGTCGGGGGGTAAGAAGTCGGTTTGTAAACCGACGTTAAGTTTTTTGAGTCAGTTAATGACCGACGTTAACCCCACTTATAACTGACGTAATATCCCGTTTATTTTGTAGTGGTTATAGGTTATGTGGTTTGTAACCATTAGTTAAATCTTGATTTCAGATCCTATTAAAAAGGATATTTCAAAAAATTAAAATAAAATCTCCACAGAATATTTAATTAACCATATATAGGCAATAAAATCTCAAAAATTAATCATTCTTCTGCAGATTAAGAGTGATATTCGATTTATCATATGATTTTATTGCATAATGTTTTATTCACAACAACTTTTAAAAACAATCACATAAATTATATTTTATATAGCAATATAAACAAACAGAATTTCAATCCATGCTTTAGCACGGGTCATAATCTAGTACCCATATCATAAGAGAATACATTCACAATATCGGACATTATAAGTATAGAATAAATTTTGTACTTCTGATAGGGAATGGGACGGGACAAAACAAAAAAATCTCAAAATCTCGTATGTAGCAAACATAAATATAAGTTACAGATTATTCTATATTTATATACATATGAAATATTAGAATATTGCAAATTAGTTGATTTTTTAATTTTTGTTATATTGGTTCATCTAAATTGGATTACATTTCTTTTTTTATTTTTGTTATAACATACTTTTATGTTTTTTTTT
>NW_010921801.1:23078-24398 GCF_000633955.1 Camelina sativa
GTTTATCTTTTACTTTATGGAAATAAATATACAAAACATTACATGTAGTATTAATTAGATCTCGATGGGTATAGGATATTGACATGAATGTTACATGTATAATTATTAATAAGTGATTTATTTTCTGTTTTCTTAGGTTTCTTACCGAAAAAGAGATTTAATATAATATTAATAAAATATCCAAAATATTAACTCGATTGATTAAAGAAAAATAAATATTGGTCATGATTTTTTTATTTGTTACAATTTAATTGTAAATATAATTTTACACTGTCAAAAATGAAGAAGATATTTATGATCCATGAGGAACAACTCCGGATCTAGATTCTATAATCCTCTTAAATTAAAAATGGAAAAATGATTGGCAGCTACTTGAAGTATACACCAACACATAGCCACAGATACAAACAATATAAATGTTTTGTTAACTATATCAACTATTGTCATCACATAAGGACATCCATAAACAAACTTATGTTATGTCTACAACACCATAAACATTCGAGGTTAGCCGGAATCCGGCGTTGACCGGTATTGACCGACGTTGACCAATATTTACCAGTGTTGACCGGTGTTGACCGCTGTTGACCAGAAAAAAATATTCAAAAAAATATTTGTTTTTCCTAATAATAATAATTTTTGTTTTTATGTATTTTTGAAAATACAAAATTAAAAATAATATTTAAATAGAAAGAATATAAATTTGTTATTGTTTATGAAAAAATCTACTACATATCAAATTTTGGTGGTATAGTTTTATTATATTATTTTTGGTATATTTTATGTATTAAGAAACAGACAATTTGTGGGTTCACCCTTACGGGCGAACCTCTCTTATTCATCCCTTTTAAATTAAGGAAACAAATCTTAATTAAAGAAACAAAATATGTTGATCAATCAATTTTAAAATTGTTAATTTTAATATTATATTACAGTTTTTAATTATCACATCTAAAACCCTAACCATTTATTATAAACTCAAACCGATATATAATTTTATTTAATTGTAAAATCTAAACCCTAAACACTCTTTTATAAATCTAAACAAGCATATAATTTTATTTAATAGTAAAATCTAAACCCTAACCACTTTTTTTGTAAACTCAAACCAACATATAATTTCGTTTAACTGTAAAATGTATATCCTAACCACTCTTTTGTAAACCCAAACTGACATAATTTTATTAATAAAATATCTCTTTTTAAAAATATGATATGACATGTCATATTATTGTATTCTGATTTGTTAATTAAGAGGGATGAATGAGAGTTGTTAACCCCTAGGCTTAACAAAATTAGTTACTTTATATACCACAAATT
>NW_010921801.1:25756-35397 GCF_000633955.1 Camelina sativa
TGTAAAATGTATATCCTAACCACTCTTTTGTAAACCCAAACTGACATAATTTTATTAATAAAATATCTCTTTTTAAAAATATGATATGACATGTCATATTATTGTATTCTGATTTGTTAATTAAGAGGGATGAATGAGAGTTGTTAACCCCTAGGCTTAACAAAATTAGTTACTTTATATACCACAAATTATTTTTTTCATATTATTTTTATTTTTATTTTGGTAAATAATTTTCTTGTATTTTTTTGTTGTTATATGTTGTTTTTGTAAATTATACAAATCATTTATCTTTTTTATTTATTTATCAAAAATACATAAAAACAAAATCATTGTTATTTTTAGAAGAAAAAAAAAAATTTTGAATATTTTTTTTCTGGTCAACGCCGGTCAATACTGGTCAACGTCGGTAAACTCTGGTCAACGCTGGATTCCAGCAGACCTCGAATGTTTATGGTGTTGCACACATAACCTATGTTTGTTTATGGATGTCCTTATGTGATGACAATAGTTCACGTAGTTAATAAGATATTTATATTGTTTGTATGTGTGGCTATGTGTTGGCGTATAAATCAAGTAGCTGGCAATCATTTTTCCATTAAAAATTGGCAACATAAGATCTCATTATAAAGTTTTCTTCAGCATGTCCGTCCCAGTTCAGAAACTGCAAAATCAGGTCGCCAACACAAAATAGTTATAAAGACAGGCATGAAACATGATAAGAACATATAAACACTATTTTGATTAACAAAATAAAATAAGAAGAAGTGAAAAGTATCAGCTCATATTTTTTTTATGACATTCTCTATGATTAAATCTCTTAATTTCGTGGCACATTCACAATCTTTGTTACCTATAATATTTGAAATAGAGAATACGTGTCAGATAATATGAAATCTATATGTTTCTCTACTCTATGAATGAATCCATAATAAAATAGAATTTTACTTCAAATAATATGTTTTTGACGGTTGAAATATATGATAAATTGTTGACCTTGAAACCAAAAAATCATAAGAATATGCATAAGAGTTAGTAAAACCTTGGAGATAAGCATGAGAAGAAACCATGGTGATTTATGTTTGAATCTGTTTTTGTTTACAAATCCAGTTTTTTTTTCTATATTGTTTGTGGGATAAGCTAGAGGGATGTATGCAAACCATTGTTTGCAGCAAATGATTTCGAAAATAAAAGATGAAAGTAATGTTATGAAGTTTAACAAAATCATTAAAAATCATTAAAAATGAATAAGTGATTTATGAAGATTTTTGAAGAGTTCAACAAAATCATTAAAAATGAATAAGTGAAAGATTGTTAAAGATTTCTAGAGAGTTTTGTTGATTAGTTTTCTAAAATCTTGTAAAGTCCTCCAAACAATCCCTGTATTTTTATGATACTTTCCATGACTTAGATCAATTGGTGACAGCTTGTCCTGTGGGAAGGTTGTTAAAGGGTGACGACAAAGGTTCGAGGAACGTCTGGCGCACCAATAACCTACTGGTGGATTGGGATATCCACAGTGATGGGTTAGGATCGATGCCCTGCAGGGCCAGCTTGGAGTATGTTGGGCCGGCTAGCAGTGGGCTAGCAGGGTCCACAGACGGTCTGTTGGGGCAGCTAGCGGTGGGCTTTTTTAAAGAAAGTATCTAAAATCATGAACCAATAACATAATAATTGAACTCATTAACAATCCTAGATTCTTTTGTTTTAATTGAATAACACAAAACTTTTAATGATTTTATAAAAGTCTGAATCCAATAACCCAAATTTGTTAAGATTTTAAATGACTTTTTACAAATCACAAACTAATAACACTAAACTTTAATAGAGTTTAACAAAATCTTGATCTAATAACACCAGATTCTACATAACATTTCAAATCTTTAAAACTCTATTCAAATCTTAAACCAATAACCCCCACTTCAAGATGCTCTCCAATATTTATAGGCGATGTGAGTGGATTTGAGAATATACCTAGCATATATTTACCGAGTCAAATATTCACTACAAAAAAATGTGTGTCTTGTATCACTTAAATTGTATCACAAAACTAAGTAATGTTATTTTAAATCACTTATTTATAAATGAAGTAAATATATATGACTTAGCATCATTTGTATTAACTAATGTTTTAATTAACTTGTTTAACATCAATTAAATAAAATTGATACAATTTTTAATAGTTTGTATCACTTTTTGAAAAATGATATAAAGTAAAACCTTACATCATTTAGATAATTGATGTATCTATTAACTTTTGGTAAAATCATTTTGATAAATGATACAAAATTTACATCATTTAGAAAATTGATGTGAGAATAAAATATACTATTAACATAATATAGAAATTTAGTTTTTAGAATACGTAAACAAAAAAAAATAATGAAGATTTTTCATTGGCTAGTGAATAGTGGTAAGGATCGAACTTTAGTCTATTATCCACCGTTCATAGATTAAATCCAACGGATAAGATAATTTTTCTTTTTCTATTTTTGTCAAAGCTTCTCCATTTTTCTTGTTATCATCAAAACTTCTTCGTTTCCATATTCTCTTTTGTCGTTCTCCTTACTCACAACTTCTCCTTCCTCACATCATCTTATTCGTTCTTCTCCTTAATCTCATTTTATTATAGTAATTTTGTGGTGATTAGGTTTGGCATGTTTCATGACCAATATCCGACAACAATAAATCATTAATTATATATATAGATCTAGTTCGAGATAGAACGAGAGATGAAGAAACCGACGAGGATGTGGCCTGTAAATCTTCGACGATGACAAGAGAGGAGTGCTGGTGGACGTTTGTTATGTCTAGATTCACAATGGAAGCGGCCTGCGGGTTTCGCTGCTCGTCGAGGGAAGGTAGTTAACGGTGACGAGATGTGATTGGCCAACTCTTTCCTTGGCAGCGACGGCGACGACCACAAAAAAAAACTACCAAACTAGGGTTTTTAGTTTGTTTTGTTAACCAGTTATTTTGTAAACCAATTTTAATTTTGTAAATTGTAACAAACGATCGGTTTAGAAAGATTAATGAAAAAGTTGTATTTTTATTTAATTAATTAACTTAAATAAAAAATAACCTTAAATCAATTAATTAATTAATAGTAAATCATGTGCACGACGAATTTATCAATTTTAATTATTAATTTATATATTATCGTATTTAATTAATTAATTTGCATAAATTTCTGAAAAATATAATTCATTTATATTTGATACCATTTTTTATATCAATTATTTATAAGTGATATAAAGATATATATCAGTTAATTATTGTAACTGTTACAAATACTAAAATCACTTACATAAAATGATTTTAAAAGTAACATCATTTTTGTAATTGACACAAAAATAACATCATTACAATAACTGATGCAAATATTATGTACGATTGCATGAGTTGTAAAAAACATGATGTGAATTATTTGCATCAATGTACTATAAATCATTCCTTTAAGTGATGTAAATGTTTTTTACATCAATTATAAGTAATACAAATAATCAAAATAAGTGATACAAAATGATCATTTTTTTGTAGTGATTATATAAAAATTTGGTAAGTACCTTTAATTTCAACGATTTGTTTTAGATATATATTAACTAAATTTCAGTTTATATATTAAAAATTAAATATGGAATAGAGATTTGGTAAGTACCTCAAATATCGCCAGTTTGATGGTAATATTCTTTTTTCCTCATTAATTTTAAATATTTATTGCAATTGTTAGATCTGGTCTTCAATTATTTAATGATTTTTTAAATGTAGGATCCGCGTCTTTTGAAGACCAGATCCGAACGGGTTATATGCAATCCGAATAGCACTATCTTTGGCCTTTTAAATTTCCGAGATTTTAGGTCCTAATTACCCTTGTTTTATTTTTTTTTGTTCTCCAAACTTTTTATCGAAAAGACAATACATGGAATTCTGTTTTGTTTATTTTTTTTTTATCCCTAAATGTACTTCCCAATTAATAGTATATAGATATAGTAGTATTAGTATACTAGTAGAAGATGGTTTTATAAGAAGCAATATATCAGTTAATTTCAACTATAATATATATACCATGATCAGTCAGCTCTACGGATCTTCATCTTCCTCCTTCACCGTACGTATGTCCCCATATTATTTTAATTCATCTGACGATACTTCTTCTCTTCTCTTGTTAAACATTTCTTTAATTTATTATCTTCATGGTATTTTCCTTTACATATACGTTTTATGACTTGAAACTACATTATATTTAAACTAGGTGATAACCCGTGCTACAGCACGGACAAAAACGTTTATTATATTTTTAAATTTTTAATACTGTATGAGTTACATCTATGTTAGTTATTTTATATTGATAGTATAATTTACATGAGTATTTACTTTGGAATCCGAAACCCTTCTATTCATATCTAATTACCTCTGGTCTCTATACTCCACTTCCCTCCATATGTAATAATCTCTCTCATGTATTCTCTTGTATTAGCTGCTGTGTTATATCTCTTTTATATAATTTTGTATTTTACTATAATTTCTTCAACCATATTTTATAAGAAATATGTTTTTACTACTAAATTTTAAAATAATGTACAATAAGATTTTAAAAGATGTATCAAGAATATAATGAATGTAATAAGTTTTAAATTTCTCTAATAGTATATATATATATATATAAACATGGTTAAATAATTGGAAATAATAAAATGGTAGAATATTAAATATAATAATTATAAGAAATAAATAAAAAGAATGAAAATGCAAATATGGAAGTACGCAATAAAAATTATTTATTGGAGTACATGAATAAGGATTTTTTATAAATTTATTGGATGGGTGATATTATGAAATTTAACCTGCAAAAGAAAACATAAGATTATGTCAAATAATTTACACGAAGAACATATATATAAATTTTTAAAAAGTGGAAACAAAATAAAAATAGAGTCTTACATAAGTATCCATAAAGATGAATCAAATGTCTTGGAAAATCTCTTTGAAGACAACATTCCTTGTTTTTTTTTGAGGTTTTTCTTTTGGGTCATAATGAGAATTTTCAATCCTGATTTAGTACTTACACGGGACATCGCTACATATAGCTGGCCATGAGTGAAAACCGGTCTAGGCAAATATAACCCAACAATTGAGAGTGACTGACCTTGGCTTTTGTTGATAGTCATTGCAAAAGCAACGGTTATCGGAAATTGTCTACGTCTCATTTTGACTATCTAAAAAAATTAGTTGGTTTAAACTATCTAAAAAAATTATAATTCTCAAAAACTATCTTACTGTTTTCAAAAGTACCCAAAATTTTCAAAGTACCCGTTCCAAATTAGTTGATTACATGTCCCATAGTCAACTTTTAAATATAATATATTTGTGTATGGGCAACACAATACACAAAAACTCATCAACCACTGAGACTTTTAATGTCTTCTAAGTACTATCTCGGGATACAACACATTGTGATATTTTTTCATGTAAAAATGGTTTAGAAATTAAAAAATTAATTAGATGCTGTTAGTATTTTCTATTGAAATTAGTTGGCCATTATTTGGCTGTTTTGTCAATATTTTGGTTTATATGTGAATATCGCAACCCGTGTCGAGGATAATTAAATTTGAAAATATATGATTTTTGGCAATTCATCCATAATAACCAAACAGAGCCCGTGTTTTTTTCACGTGTATACTAAACTATTAAAAATATTTCTCACAGTTTGTTTAAGGGTGTTAACCCAAATATCATATTTGAGTTTGGAAACATATTTTATGCCCATAAATTTAATATTTTAAATAATTTTCGATTAGACAATATTTTTTAAAAAAGTTTGGCTAAAAAAAGTAGAGGAAGTACATAAAATCTTTATTTGAATATTTAATTTATATATAGTTAGTAGATCATAATTCTCAAAAACTCTCAAAATATTTTTAAAAATACACAAACTCTCAAAATACACATTTTAAAGTAGTTTTTTACATGTCATATAGTCTCGTCCTATCCCGTCTTGTCCATTTCACACTGCCAAAAATTTTGTGTCCTATAACCGTTCTTTTTGAAATAATTACTTTTTAGACAATATTTATTAAAACATTTTGGTTAAGAAATTCTCAAAATTTTCAAAAGTATACAAAATTCTCAATATACCTGTCTCAAAGTAATTCGTTATTGTCATATTTCTTTTTTAATATGAATCTGATAATTGAAAAACTTATAAGATTTATTTTAGGAATATTTATATTTTATATTTAAATGTTGAAACTATCCATATCTATAACAAAATAGCTGGTTGAAAAATGTCTAAATAATGTAGGCTAGTCAAAAGAATGATCTTTGATTCCTGATTTTCAGAATATACGAAAACAGTGTGTTTAAATATAAATTAATATTTATTTCCTTAACTACAAAATCCCATTAAATGCAAATGTGTTTTTAAATTAATTTTCAAATTTTAAAAGTTGAATTATTATTAAAATAGTTAAAAGACATTCACCCATTCGAAAATAAACATCGATAGAATTGGATGCAAAGATAAAAAAAAATTATTATTAAATTAAGTCAGTTAGACCAGCGCGTTAATCTGAATTCAAAAAATAGCAAATATATGTGTTTACCTTTTGTAGATTAATTAAATAGTCATGATATCAACAACATTAACATGCAATTATTTACGAAACAATGTCATGTTTTGTAAAGTGAATTCTCATAATTAAATAATTAAATTAAAAGTTGAAATTAGATTCCAACTTCCAAGTACCCTACAAAATAATGTGATAATTTGAAAAAGGATCTTTGCTTATTCAAATTAACCAAGTGAGTCAATTAGATTTTAATACTTGGAAGATAATTTGAGATAATTTGAAAAAGATCCTTTTAACTAAATTATTTTGAATAAGCAACTCACTGAAACAATGTCATGTTCTTGATTTGATCCTTTGAATAAGGATGTGCAAAGATAATTTGAATAAGCAAAGATCTAACAAAGCCAAATAAGCCAACTTTTACATAAACTTTTGTTTATTGACTCACTTGGTTGTTAATTTGTTATGCGAATATATATATTTATTTGCTTACGATAGATACATGAACTAAAATTTAATAAGTTAATTTGTTACTACAGACAAATATTATTAATACCCAAGAGATAATAGGGGACAAATATTATTAGTGTTTATAGAACAAATGCACACACACTAAGCAGGAAGAAGATAAATTTATTGATAAATTTGCTTAATAAATAGTTGACTAAATTTGATATATGATTGGAATGACCAAATTTTTGGCAGAAGCAACATCAAAGGCATCCGTCGCAATTACTATCGGGGGAACATTTGGTGTGACAAAGGTTGAAATAGTTATCTTCGCTCACGACTCACCTTAAATTTTTGGCTCCTCGACTCACACATCCCTGCTTCCACAGTGACAGCATACCTTAAAAATCATATAAACCATAATAATTTAATTTTTTTATATATTATTATAATTAGCAAAAACCTTGTCGACGTTGTTGACGTTTTTTGTTGTTGTGGTCTTCATCTTTATCACCTCTCGGTATATTAGGCTTTTTCATGAATTTTGTCTGCTTATGTTCAAGAGAAATACAAAGAAATAATAAGAAAAATATAACCTAAACAAAAAAAACTACCAACATAGTTTTAAATAGGAAATGAAACTTAACTACGTTTATGCTTTTTGTTGTCACCTCGTTTGCAATCTTTTTTAAAATGTTGGGTTGCTTAGTTAGTTTGTACTTGCTAAATAAAATACTAAAACCACATGCATTCATATAAGATATCATTAGAGTTATGAAAACATGTTTCTGTCTAACTATGAAAACATTTGTATATATATGTTTCGATAATTGAAACCGAACCTTTCTAACTCATGGTGTTGGATATTATAATATGGTTGGACCTCGACAGCAACCATTTACCATTTACCAAGTTACCTGCACACACACAATAACATATTATTAAAGATAATCCGGACAATGTAAAAGCATGATTATGTGCTAATGGTTGAATGTCATAACATAAAAAAAAAAAAAAAACTGATCTTACTCACCATTTTTTCACATTCGCATATAAGATCAACATCTGTAAATTGCTAATATGATATAAGTGGAGTAGGAAGTAAATTGCGAATGTGAGCCGGTGATGGAAGAGTCAGGAATAGGAGGGTATATATAGATTTTAAATAAGGGGTAGGTTTTCTAATTTTTTTCAATAATTTGCACACGCATTTAATCCAGTTTATCAAATTTGGAACTGCTACCAAGTTAAGCGGGATTATGAAAATATATTTTGATAGGTAATTAATGAATTGATTGAATGCAAAGCTATACTACAACAGATTTCTCGAAATTTTAGAGGCATATGAAATCGAATATATATACCATTATAATTTGAGTAAATAGTCAACGTATATATATTGTTAGTTAAAGAATATCTTACGTATATGGAATGAAATCACTCATACGAATCAATCATGAAAATAGGATACGAATTTAATTTGAATAACAAATAAAAGAAAAATCTTATTTACTTTAAAACGTTAAAATATAGAAATGAAAAATGGGATAGTATGGAAATATTAGTAACAACTTACTAAAAAATGCCTGAATCTGTTATGCGTGAAATTTCAGGAAGATATCTAAATATGAATGATAAAACAACTAATCACGGAATCAGTTATATTCGGGATTTTGAAATTATATACATTCCTATATTTTTGTAAGAAACTCAGATATCAAGATCAAATTTAAAGGTAATATTATGGGAATATGGTAATTTAAATAATTTAAATTATATTTGGAAGCATACATGGAAACTATAATATTCATGTTTTGGAAGCATATATGGCAAGTGCTATATTTGATCTGTGTAATCCGCTTATTTGTGGAAATAAGATTTCCTCACTAATTCCCAAAAAAATCGTAGTGGGATAACTATTGGAAACAACAAAAATTGTAGCTAAGGTGCATCGAACTTGGCACCTTCCGGAATATTTGAGCTTCATTGGACCAATATGCTATTAGAATTTTCTCAACAAAATACACAATGTATTGCTTTTATTTATTATTTAGACGTGAAAAAGCCATTTTAAAAAATCCGACCCGGGATCCGCGTGTTTATCCGTTTAGGATATGAACAAAATTTTGTTTTTACCCTTAATGAAGATATATTATTTGGTATAACTTCAATGGCATACCTTTGTAATTTCTTACAAAACGAAGGTTTAGTCCATAAACTGTGTTTCAAAATAATAGTAGGGATTCTTTCAGGCTTCAAACAATTTGAGGATGACTTTTTTTTAAAGTTAAAATTTAAGTTGACTTTCAGGTCTGTCACAGTCGTCACAGAGCCAAATATACTAGCTCGTACGGAACAAGGAACCGTGGCTGAATCACAAACGAGAGAGAAACATTCAGAGAAAAAAAGAAGAGAAATGAGACTGACCAAATTTGACATTCTCTTCTTGACAAAATGGAGGGATGCCATATAATTTGTAAGGTTTGAAGAAGAACTCAACAGACAAGTAGAGGTGTGAATGGAAATCGCTTATTTTTCTAGAGAGAGTGCTTGATGACCATAAACTATATAAAATTAAGTATCATATAAAATAACAAATAAAATAAGTGATAATTAAACTGTGTT
>NW_010921801.1:35594-38995 GCF_000633955.1 Camelina sativa
TTTTTTTTTTTTTTTTTTTTTTTTTTTTTTTTGTTAAAGATGCGGCTGAGAAGGTTAGTTATATATAGTAGTATTAGTATACTATACTAGTAGAAGATGTAGTTTTATAAGAAGCAATATATCAGTTAACTCAACTATAATATATATACCATGATCAGTCAGCTCTACGGATCTTCATCTTCCTGATCCTTCACCGTACGTAAGTCCCCATATTATTTTAATTCATCCGATGATACTTCTTCTCTTCTCTTGTTAATCATTTCTTTAATTTATTATTATCATGGTATCCGATGATACTTCTTCTCTTCTCTTCTTTTTTTTTTTTAAGTTCAAATTTAAGTTGACTTCCGGGTCTGTCCAGACAATCGTCTCACAGAGCCAAATATACGAGCTCGTACGGAAAAAGAGAAACCGTCGCTGAATCACAAACGAGAGAGAAACATTCAGAGAAAAAAGAAGAGAAATGAGACTGACCAAATTTGACATTCTCTTCTTGACAAAATGGAGGGATGCCATATAATTTGTAAGGTTTGAAGAAGAACTCAAATCACAAATTCAGTCTAGACAGACAAGCTAGTAGAGGTGTGAATGGAAGTCGCTTACTTTTGTAGAGAGAGTGCTTGATGACCATAAACTATATAAAATTAAGTATCATATAAAATAACAAATAAATTAAGGGATAATTAAACTGTGTTCGTAGTCCCAACACTCACAAACAATATTGCATTAGAGGTGTAATTTATTCAAGTGTACGTGGAAGTACACGAGACGATCTCACTCTTATCCCGTATGCATCACGTTAAGAAGACGCTCACTTTGATCCGCGGCTTTCCCCAAGAGGTGTAACATATGAAGCCAGGATGATATTGCAAGATGGAGCCTCCCCGCTGTGGGATGGTCAGATCGTGGTCAACTACAAAGCAAGAAGACGTAGTGTCCGGAGCCAATGGTCACTGATATCATATCCCGCAAACACATGTAAAGTCGAGGACGCGGTCGGGATGGGAACGAGTGGAAACGGCTGCTGAAATATCGTGAGCTGATGTACGATGACCAAAGTTTTGAGACGCACTTGAACCTCATAAGAGATTAAGCAGGCAGTTTCGTAAGGATCTCATCCGTCACCACATCCATAGGAGGAATCTCCATCTAAGGTCGTCTTCTTGTTTGGGCAATCTTTTAGGGTTTGAATTAAGACTGCTATATGTAAATTACTAAATAGTATATTATATTCTGGTGAGTATTAATATACTAGTATCATTATTTAACATTTTTTAAAAATCAGTATAGTTTATACATTAAAATATTTAGAAAAGGAAACAAATATATCTTATTATATATATCCCATGCATGCGCGGTTTAATTTTAAGAAGTAGACAAAGAAACTAATCACTTGTGGAGAGTCAGCTGGTTGAGTTAAACTGGCGTATGCCTATAGTCCTAACATCGAGGAGGACATGAACGAGTGGTTTAACTTCATGGACACGCTAAATTTACTATCTCAAAACTTGTGTCTCAAAGAACTTGCTCTGCAAGCAAGCAAAAAACAGACTCAAAATCAAAACTAAAAGTCCCAGAATTTGAAGAGCATATAGATCTTTAAGGATTAAGTGTTGTTA
Source organism: Camelina sativa (assembly GCF_000633955.1). NCBI lineage: Eukaryota > Viridiplantae > Streptophyta > Magnoliopsida > Brassicales > Brassicaceae > Camelina > Camelina sativa. Next base: position 37,214 of record NW_010921801.1, read on the forward strand.
TAAACCTGAAGTGAGTTGTAACTTGTAAGGAGAGGAAGCATCATATCCACGTACATCCCATTTTCCTGTTGTGTTACCCAAATCTTCTAAAACAAAGTAAAAGCAACATACTCTTTCTCGACCATGCATGCATGATGGCTTGGCTTTGACAGAGTTTAACCTCCTTCGACAGAGTTTAATCCCAGATCCTTCAAACAAACGAAATGTTATTTTCAGACGACTCGCTACTTCGACAGAGTTTCACAAGGCGGAAGAGGTAAAAGAAAAACCACAATCATAATAGTAATTTTCTCATCCTCATCAACCGGATATATCCCATGCATGCGCGGTTTAATTTTAAGAAGTAGACAAAGAATCTAATCACTTGTGGAGTCATGAGCTGGTTTAACTTGAATATACAAATAATACACAAACAAATATAATATAGGACATATTTAATGTTTTAATTTTTGTAACAAATTTATAAACTTTTAAGTAAAACTTATAAAAATCACAATAGGAAATAAAAATTTATCAAAAACAAGCACAAAATATTATAAAACAAAACAACGTAGAAATGAGAATAATCATATTGTGTAATCTAGTGATTTGTGTTAGTGTCATTTTGTGTCATTGATGTATATTTTTAACAAACAAAATATAGTTTTGGTAAAAAAATCAATATGAATATGAATTTATGCTGATATTTAAAATGTAATATCTAATATATAAAATAATTGATAATATTGGATAAAGATAACTAAAAAGAAGTTGGTAAAATGTAAAATAAGTAAAATTAATGAAAGAAAAAGAAAAGTAACGGATACAATAGAGTTTAGACAAGAGGAAGGAATTAACAATCTTGAGTTCTTAACTTATGTGCGAGAATTTAAATACACCTAAGAGGGGGTTATTGGTTCTATGATTTTAATGGATTTGGAAATCCAGACAAAAATCATGTGTTATTCAATCATTGATTTTAAAATACTTATCAAAATGATGGGTTATTGGTTCCATGATTTACAAATACTTGTTAAAATCCCATGTTATTCATTCAATGATTTGTTTTTGGATTTCAAAATCCACATTATGTTTTAAATGGATTTGAATGGATTTGAAAGTGTAAAATAGAAGGATTCAAATCCAAGGATAAAACATGTTATTTTAAAATCCATATATTTTGATTTCTAGAATTTACAATTCCATATGGATTTATAAATTACATCTCCAATAACACCCCTTTAAGTTTCTTTGTATTGAGGATTTCGCCTACTTTCCTTTAATATTTGTATTAACCTCTAACGTTACTAAATCGGTAATTCTCATATTATAACCACTAGCACTAAATATAGCATCTTAAGTTTTTTTCAAAAATTTGGGACCGTAGGCGAATATTTCCATTTGCTGTGAGTAGGCACAGCTTTGGAGTTAAACTGATGTATTCCTATAGTCAAAGCATCGAGGAGGACATGAACGAGTGGTTTAGCTTCATGGACACGCTAAATTTACTAATTTGATGACTTACTTTGGTGTAAATAATTAGAATTGTATGTATGTCGTCAAAGCAAGTATTCATGATCAGTGTTGTCTCAGCAACCTGTTTTCATGAATCAAAAAAAAAAAAAAAGAATACTTTTCGAAATAGAGAAGAGAGACAGCTTTGACGAGAGTTCTATATAGGCTCTTTAATTATCCAGAGTATCATATGCATGCCATACATATATCCTATATATACTTTAATACTTGTACATACACAAAAAAAGTTTTTAGCATTTTAAATTCAACAAGTAAAAACATATAGAT
>NW_010921802.1:0-143 GCF_000633955.1 Camelina sativa
CACTGGTGGTAACCGCTCTAACACCTGTGCTAGCATAGCCGCCAAGTTAGCACCGGGGACTCCACCCGCTAGGGCTGCCACACCCGGGACCCTAGCATCACCGACCACTGGAGCATCAACACCGCCCCCTCCGGCCACACTCA
>NW_010921802.1:6908-13899 GCF_000633955.1 Camelina sativa
CGACCGATGCAAGCTATGCATCGATCGACGCAACGTCGAGCACCGTGGTTTCCCCGAAGCTTCTCGCCGGATTTCGTTCCTACAACCACAAAACTCAATCCCAAGCCACAAGAAAGCTTCCTAACGTCCATAGCAACAATCTAATACGTCTAACAACATACAACAAGCAAACTACTGAATTCTCTAGCTTAGATAAGCCATGGTCCTGCATTTACCTGTGCCAAGACGAATCTGAACAACAAACAAGCAAAAACACGCTTCTAGGAAGCTCCTACAACAATCCCAGCTACAGATCTCACCAAGAAACGCCCCAAATCTCCAGAAATCACCAAGAACTCTCAAGAACTTTTCTCTCTTTTCTTTTCTCTCCCAGAAACGGCCAAACACCAATGAGACAAAAAGAAAACGAGTTAAGGGTTTTCCCTTTCTCTTTTCCCCAAAACGCAGCGTTTGACTTAAGTCAAAACGCACAGAATTGACCCAGCATCGACCGATGCTCCTACTGCATCGATCGATGCACATCCCAAACCGGAATTCCGGTTCACGGATGTTACAACACCCGAGATCGAGTCCCGGCTCCTACGAATGTAGGAAGTTGGCTAATGGGCCGGCCAGTTGTGGCCCAATGATTGAAAGAAAAAAAAATTTTGGTATTGGAGTTTGATGGGTTAACAAGTTGTGTGGTAGTCTAAAAAAAGGGTTTTCAATGAAAAAATGTGACGAAGTTAACGAGCAAGAACAAGAAGAATAGTATAACGAAGAACCGGACGGTAAAACTAACAATGACAATTACCATAAAATTTGATAATGAAAATGACAAGAAAAAATATGAATAATAAGAAAACATTAAATAAAAAAATACGAAAACATAGGTGATAGCGATCAATTAAATATGAAAAATAAGATAAATTCATGATTATAAATATTTTTTGTTTTTCTGGTGGTCAAAGAAATGGGTTAGGAGGTGTGAGATCACCAATTTGATCCGCCTGGCCTAGATTTCGAATTTTTTTATCATATTTAATTTTAAAATACAATTATTTTTATATTTTTAAAAATTGTATATCTGAAATTTAATTTTTTCTTTATAAGTAATTTAAAATTTTCTATAAGATAATATTTTTTTACCGTCATCAACCATATATAATTTTTATTAAATTATATCAAATAAACCCACGCGGGTACAAAACCTAGTTATCAAAATAATAAGTAGAAAACAAAGAATAGGGTATATTTGGATCCGAACGGAACCAAACCATATTGTAAGTATTCAAAATAATATACAACAAAGGGAACATTAAACATTAACACATAAGTTTACAAAAAAAAACATTAAACATAAAAAAATGAAAATACGCATAAATAATTTATTCACCATTTCACTTTTAGCCAGCCACAAGTTATCTCTTCCCAGAAGTGCATGAAACACTCTTTTTATTCTTTGAATTCTTTCATCCTATTAAAAGCCTTCTCTCCCACCTAAGGCCTGGTCGAATGAGCTTCCGGATACCGCATCCTCATCTTCGTAATGATAGGCAAATCCACCATGACAATGATTTCAACGATCTGTGCTGATAGTAGCTTCCATCCTCCGCCCATCAGCAGTCCGTACGGCCTACTGCCATCGCCCGAATAAACAAATTCAGTCCCAAAATAATAGAAATCAAAACCCAAACCCAAATCAAATTCAGCTTTTTATGTAGTTTAGCGGTGAGAATATCAATAATTTATGTAATTTAGTGGTGAAGTCATATCAACTTTTTACTCTATTTTTCGAATCATATTTAATATCTTAATATAAAAAATCATGCACTAATACAACAATTAGGCAATGCATATATAGGACATACAAAATACTGTATTTATTAAAATAAATAGAATGATTAACAAAGATCAAATAGCTACATTTTAAAAAATTATGAAAAGTATATGAACAAAAATAAACCAGAATTAAATTGATTAACAAATATCATATATGTAAAATGCTTTATTTTATGGTCAATTTCAAGAAAAAGAAGTATTAGATTATATTTGAAAGCTTGAGTTATTAATAGACATTTGATATAAAATAAAATAATTTAAAAATATTGTGGGTAGATAACTATTTGGAATTATGATTTTCTCAAAAGTTAATGTTGCAGGCTAGTGTTTTGTTTCTCACTGAATAGACACGACTATGCATAGTATATTATATGCATTGGCAACTATCTATTCATTCAGTAAATTGTTTTGGTACATATCATGAAAGTATTTTACTTAAAAGTAGAGTACGAGGGGATATCATATTCCACTAGGGAAGACTAGAAAATAGGTTCATCATATTCCACTAGGGAAGACTAGAAAATAGGTTTTTATACTTTGAAAAAAAAAAACAATTTGCATAATTTATACTTTTGCCATTTAAGTCGATATTCTCAATAGTGACGAGATTGTCTGTTTAATTAATTGAAGACATGAATGGGGGGTAAGGGGCGCTCAAGCTGAGTGGGTGGATTAATGGTCGAATACTTTCTAAATTTATGGTGGTACAGGAAAGGAGAAACTACAAGGTACAATACTATATTGCCAGATTTCTGTATTAAACTGTGATGATATCTGCAGTCTTAAATAATTTGGAATCACACAAGTTGGAAGCTCACAAGTTGTGAATCGCACAAGTTGTGAATCGGAAGCGTCCGAAGATTTAAGAAAGCATTTGTCAATTACTCAAACCTGTTCCATAGTTTAATGCCGAGTAGATTCGTAAATTATTATGAAAACTAGAGTTTGAACTAAAAAAAATACAGTTTATCAAGCAAGTGCGGCGGGCTGCAAGAAAAAAACGAAGAAGAAGAAGTAATTAGGTTTTCAATTCACACGTGGTTTTCTGCTGTTCAATTTTATAATTTTAATATTTATGGAAATAAAAGAGATAGCCAATGAGAAAGAATTTTGGAAACAGCTTTTTCCTTTTTTTCTCTATATATTATCATGTTGCTAATGTGATTATGTGTCCTGTATAATAAAATAGGAATCATTTTATAACCAAGTTTTTTTGTTTAGTTTTTTGGGTACCAATATGTTTTAATTGTTTATTTTAGAATTATATCTCAAAAATAATTTAAGATTTCAGCATAGTTTAGAATTTTGTATATACTATAAACATATCAAATATCTTAATATATTTTATTTGAATAATTTAAGATATTAATAATGCATTACCTGATATGTATTAGATGATATTGCATTATCTGAAAAGGGACTGTAAAATAATTATTATAGTGTCAAAAATGGAATTTTTTTTTTCTGCTCTTCCAAGTATCCCTCTTTATAGATACCAACACTAAAAGAGATGAGAAACTCTTGAGTAACATTTTAATAATTAACTCTTTTTTGTGATCTTGAATTCTTCCCTCAAATTATGATACTTTAAGGGCTGTATTTGTTAGAGATCAACATTTTGAGGAAAAATTCTGTAACTGCATTTATATCAATTTGTAATATACGGATTACAAAATCCAAAATATTAAATTTCTTTTAACAGTGTTGATTTAGTATTACGTTAAGAATATTATTGTTTTTCTTCTAAAAGAATTATTATTAGAGATAAACAAATTATACTGTGCATAGCACGGGGATAAATACTAGTATAAGATATTTTCATTGTCATTTTTTTTACTAATACAATATGTTCTTCCATCGTAGTGGAACATAATTCGCACTTTAGATATTTTGTTTACGGAAAATAATCTTAGTAAGTAGATAAAAATCAAGCACCGGCTAGGGACTCCATCGTCTAGTCCATTTCCAGTTTGTATGCGACCCCACCGTGACATGTTTTATCAATTCCCTCCACCTCTTCCTCCTCGGAAATTCTCAGAAGATTGGTCTTATGTAACCAATAAAACAATGGTCCCATCGTTAAGGTCACCCAACCGACGATCGCAAGTATCCCAATGATCTGTGCTACAAGTAGCTTTGATCCACCTCCCAAAAAGAGACCATACGGCCTACCACCTTCTAGAGGGTACACTTCGTTAACATACTCTTCATTGGCGAACAGTCCTGTAAAGATTAATCCCCAACCACCGCAGCCGCCGTGTAGCTGTGCAGCCAGCAGTGGATCATCGTATCTATGTTTTTTAGCCAGCTCCTCTAGCCCGATCAGAGTTAAAGACGCCACAAAACCACAAAGGATTGCGGCCCAAGGTTCTACAATTGCGCAACCCGATGTTATGGCAACAAGGCCACTGAGTAACCCGCTACAAACATGGAAAATATTCCAGTGACCAACAAGAAGACGCTTACAAAACAAGGTGGTTAATGTCGCCGAGCTTCCAGCTAGCGTCGTGGTGACAGCAGTTCTTCCTATCGCACTCCATTGGCCGTAGTAGGGACGAGATTGGTCGTAACTTTTCAAAATCGTGAGGAATGAACCAGCATTAAACCCATACCATCCGAACCACAACAAGAAGGTACCAAGCACTACAAGAGATGCATTATGGCCATGGATTGCTAGGCATTGACCTGATCCGTTGAATCGGCCAATTCTTGGTCCTACAATGTAGGATCCCCAAAAACCAGCTATTCCACCCACCAAGTGAACAACTCCCGAACCGGAAAAATCAATTGTGCCAGGGCCTAACAGTAGTTTCTTATCAGACCGTGTTGGACTAGCCCATCCATCATTCGACCAGAACCAGTGGGAGATTGTTGGATAGACAAGACCAATTAGATAAGGGGAGTATAGAAGGTAACCAACAAACTTTGTGCGCTCTGCCATAGATCCATTTGTTATACCAGAGACTGTGATGGCGAAAGTCCATTGGAAAACAAAAAATCCATAGTCATAGCGATAGTCTTCTGGAAAAGAGCTTAAGCCAAAGAAGTTTTGATTTCCACCAATGAAACCGTTAGAAGGTGTACCAAAGGCAAGAGCAAACCCAAACAGATAGTATGAGATGGCACCTGAGGCAGCATCAATGATACTTGTAAACAAGGTGTTTATGGCATTTTTTGCCCGTACAGAACCAGTGCTTAGCAAGGCAAAGCCTAGCTGCATGGTAAAAACAATGTAGGCAGAGAAAATAAGATATGATGCGTCGACAGCAAAGGTTGTGTCAGACAATTTTTTAGATATAGTAGAGATGTGAGAACAGAGGAGGGATGCGGCAGCCATGGCAGCTGCCGAAGTATTCAAGTTAGAGGTTTGTGTGTCAGTGGAAAAAGACATGGCGTTGGTGGTTAATGTGTTTGTCAATTGAGCCTAACTAGGTTATATAGTGATACTTGAAGGAAATACTCTTGATATACCGTAAAAGAAAAAGGAAAAAAACTCCTGAAATATATTTATTCGTGATTATCAATCAACTATCAATCAATCAGTAAGGTTCTGTTTTAGTGGTTTAGGAGCCATGAGTACTACTAGTTCTATATTAGAGGAGATGCTTTATATTTTATTCATGAGTACTACTAGTCCTATTAGAGGAGATGCTTTATATTTTATTCATGAGTACTACTAGTCACTGATTGAGATCTCTCACATCACAAGAGTTTAAAGGATTGAGGTTTTGACAAGTAGACAAAAAGGAACGAGTTTAAACCAATGTATAGCTTACCATTACGATTCACAATTCAGAGCTCTGTCAGATCTCTAAGATTTTGAACTCTAGACGATATTATTAGGTCAGTCTTTTCTTGTCAAGAAAAGCAATGAATTATGCTAAACTATTTAGGGTTTTGAGCTTTTACACAAACTCTAAACGCCTAAATCTTCTAGTATCTAATTGGTATTTTACTAATAATTACTAAATGTTTTTTTTTTTTTTGAATTATCTTTTCAAGCTTCTAGATGTATTCACAGGGTTTGGTTTAAACTTTAAAGCAAGCTGGACAGTGGTTACCTGTAACCTGTAGGCTCTTGTAGCCAAACCCAAGGCCTGCAGCAGAGCCGTGCAGCAGTAATAAGAAAAGAAGCAACCGCTTATGGCATCCAATTTTTTTTAAAAAAATATAAGTATATAATTTAATAAAGTCATATAGTTTATCCTTAATAAAAATATATAACTATGTAAATATAGGTTCATAAATTTTTCTTACAAGTTACAACGTTATAAACTATGGATTTCTACAATCTAATTTTAAACATAGACTTATTATATTAATTAATTAAAAAGAACTAGTTATATGACATACTCTCACTTAGTTAAACAATTAGGATTACAAATTCATTTTTGATAGCTTTCTATTTCGTGTTAAGGCTTTCTCATATTTTGATTCTATGGTAACATAGTGACAAATTTTCTTTCAACGTCTTTTTACTAAATTAAAACTAGTTTTTATTTGCTATCTCTATTTATTCTATTTTTTTTATATGACTGAAGTTATCAAATTATATTATGTTAATGTTTAAGAACTAATATTTCGTTTCACTTTCTCTTTATTTTTATTTTTTTGTTATATCACAATGTGGTTAATTTTTACAAACGTTTTTATTTTGTATAATTTAAACGGAGGCATTTTATTTTTGTTCGCTTCTTATAACAATTAACTTTTGCACGGCTCTGGCCTGCAGTGAAGTTTGTATCCTCTGTTGCCTTGAGTTTATACAAACTCTAAGCTATGTAAGAGTGATGGCTCTAAAAGTGAGTGCAGAGCTTTGGCTTAGGTTACGACTTTGTGACACCTTTTCAGCCATAGTTATTGAAATGAAAAAAAATCAGCCATGTATCAAGTAATCAAAATACAGAAGAAGCTGGTAAGATATGGAGGAGCATGCTGGCTCAAGATACATACATTACCTCACGGAGCTGCTCAACTTCAAAATTCAGATTGGACATATATGATACAAAATGTCCAAGTACGAAACTTGATTGGACACAATGGCTCCAGGTCTTTCAGGTTCCTCCATGGCGATTTCCCTTTTCTGGTTAATGTGCAGCCAAAAGAGAGAACATATAAAGATAAAAGGTCAAGCCATCAGTGGGAACTAAAAATTGAATCAAATTTAGCA
>NW_010921802.1:15251-28313 GCF_000633955.1 Camelina sativa
ATGTTTATTATAACAAAGACGAAAAATTTATAAAAATGAGCAATAGGTTGTTCAAACTCCCGATGAGTGAGTCTCCACTAACACTCCTAACACCACTAGACCAAAGATTTTTTTGACAAATCTAGGCTGAGTTTTGTATATAGTATATACGGCCGCAAGTTGATGCTTCATTAGCTTAGCCTATGGACCGGCTCTTCCCATGAGTACTATTACTACTATTTGAGGAGATGCTTTATTTTTTTATTCAGGAATATGATATTTTTCTCTATTTTTCATTTTCAAATATTTGATTCCACATCAACAAAAAAAAATATTTTATAATTTTTGACAATGGCTGAGAGACTATAATTAATAACATTCATTCCGAAATATATGTTGTCGTTTTTTATGGAGAAAAAATTATGTTTTTGTTTCTTAAACATTTCGGCTAAGTATTTGGTTGGTCTTTATATCCTCTACTGGAGAAATCATGTAAACACTCATATAATATATATTACCAATATATTATTATTATTATTATTATTATTATTATTATTTTAATGTTAATGAATAAACATTTTCAAATATTTATGAATTTTTGATACCCCAATTAACATAAAATCATTTTTTTATAAACCAATTTAATATATGTAATAAAATTCTCTTATAGATTATTTTTCTTAAAATGTAATTGTCTTTAACCAGCGGTCTGATCAAATACGCAACAAACTCTAAACATCATTTTTATATAATTAAAATATATTAAAGATATGTTTTTATTTTTTCCATCAAATATATTATCTAGCTTATCTTTCTTCTCTCTCCTCTCAAATAATACTAAAATAATATTGTATTTAATATTATTAGATAAACATTGAAAAATATGTGATGTGGTGTACTAATTTTTGTTAAAAGCAAGTTATAAAAAAGAATTATTCTCACCCTTAATATTTATTACATTTTTTGTCAATCAAATATTTTTAATATCATTTTTCTTAAACTTAAATATCCACCTATATAAATTGAGCTTTTTATATATATTTTTTTGCACCAGACATAAATATTCACAAACCAAGTACTATCTAAAACCACAATCTATCACATTTTACCTTTTCTGTAAAACTACAATTTGTTAAACAAAAATATTGATTGGCGACTAAGTGCGTTTTTCAAAAAAAAAAAAAGAATTTCCGCAAAAACCTGGTTTCCAATCACACCCATCTATATTATGAAAGATGGTCAACTCTGTCCATCTGATTGACATATCAGCAGTGGAGAGAGTGTCACATGTCTATCCTCATTAAAAGCAAAGAGACATATTCATGTATTTTATTATTTTTTATATCACAAAAATAGTTTCAATATTTACATAAAAAATTTAGAGAGACTTATAACATGTCGCAAGAAAGTATATGCATAACCAAAAGAAAAAAATGCATCAGGATTGAATTAAAGAGCCACTTCTTTCTCTCGGCGTAAACCATGAATCTATGGATATAAGGTTTTGGAGTTACAATTTTCTCAATAGTTTGAAAAGTTGCAGCAGTGATAGAGATATTTGTTAATATTGTAGAGAAATTCATGAAAGTTTGTCCCTAGAAAAACATTTTTTTGAAGAAGATTGGAGTTTTGTTCACTATCAAATGGAAGATAACTGAATAAAATTGTAGAATGTTGGTTTAGCAAAATACAGAGACAAAGAGGAAGGGGTTTTCATATTCTAATATTTAGAAGTTGTCAAAAAGAAAATTAAATAAAATTCTTATAAATTTTTTTTTTCTAGAGTTATATTCAAGAAATTGAAGAGCTAGCATGAAAGGAAGATGTCTATCTAAATTATATATTGAAGAGTTAATCAAGCTGCAATCTTGATAAATTAAAATGTTAGTATTTCATAGTATATAACTGAGAAGCTAAAAAATTCTTTGTTACAAAATATGCATCCTTAGACCAAGCTTTCATTTGGAATATTTATTTAGAAGTTTTAGACAAGAATTCTAAAATGTTTAAACTCTCAAAAGAAAGTTGTCTATGCATGTATCTAATAATTCAATTATTCAATTGCAAAATGAAAAAACCCTATTTGAAGTATTAAAAACTATCAAAATCAAAATTATATTTTTCAAGATTTCCACACTTAAATAATAAATAAATTCTACATTAAAAAAAATTAAATTAGTAGCAAATTGTTAAAAAAACGGTAAGGCATAAGCCCGCACTTAGCGCGGGTATTCATCTAGTAAACTCATAAAAGTAGAAAATGCTTTAAAAATTAAAGCTCTTATACGAAAGATCAATCAATCAAATACTTTAAATAATAATGAAGGTATTCAAAACCCCAGTTATTAGATAGCTTGATTGTTTCTGTAACACTAAGGCCTTTAGTGACATCAGATTTTATATCAGATTTTGGCTTTTGATTATGCAAAATCTACTTTTTCAACCATTCATAATTTTTTTAAAAAATAGATTTTCTAAATATCAGGGAAACCAGATTTTGGTAGATTTTACCAATTCCTTCATAGAATCCATGAACCACATTTTGTAAGTTTTTAGAAATAACTTTTTTTGTTTTTTGTTTTTTTCCTAATATAAAAACTATAATAAATTCAATAAAACCTTCAAAAAAGTAATCTTATTATATAAAGTTTGATGTCAAATTTACTAATTAACGAGATCATGACACGTTTCAATAGTGTCAATAAGATATCGACACATGTCCAGATTACTGCCTTAAAGCTTATATAATATATAGAGTCTAAATAAACTATAAATAAAAGTCAATAAAATAAAATTTAATATTTAATAGTATAAATTGATATTTCTCAAAAAGAAAAATATTTTATACAATAAAATTGATGTTGTGATTAATTATCACACTAGAGGCGTGCCTGTTCAATGACAAATGAAAACACTCGTCTGCGGCATTAACTTTTGAGGAAACCAAAATTCCAAATATTAACCCACTTGTGATTTTTTAAAGTTGTTTATTTGTTAATCATTATAATTCCAGTTAATCTTTTGTTTGTATTTTTCATAATTTGAAAAATTCATAGTTATTTTAATAGATACTACATTTTTCATATATCAACATTTTATTATATTTTTCTAATAACATTTAATATCTCAATATAAAATCATTCAGTAATACAACAGTCATGCAATACATAGAACATACTGTAACATCCGTGAACCAAAATCCCGGTTTGGGGATTGCATCGGTCGATGCAGTTGGTGCATCGGTCGATGCAGGTTCAAGTTTCTGCGTTTTGACTTAAGTCAAACGCTGCGTTTTGGGTAAAGGGAAAAGGAAACCCTTAAATCGAGTTTTTGTTTCTTTCGGGGAGTTTTGGCCGTTTTCGAGAAAAAGAAAGAGAGAGAGAGTTTTGTGAGTGTTCTTGAGGATTTCTGGAGGATTGAGGCTGTTCCTGTGGAGATCTGTAGCTGGGATTGTTGTAGGAGCTTCCTAGAAGCGTTTTTCTTCTTTGTTTTGTTTGGATTTCTTCTGTGGCAAAGGTAAGTGCATGACCATGGCTTATCTAAGCTAGAGGAACCTTTAACTTGCTTGTTTTGTGTTGTTAGACGTGTTAGATCGTTGCTATGGACGTTAGGAAGCTTTCTTGTAGCTTGGGATTGAGTTTTTGTGGTTGTTAGGAACGAAATCCGGTGAGAAGCTTCGGGGAAATCACGGTGCTCGACGTTGCGTCGATCGATGCATAGCTTGCGTCGGTCGATGCAAGTGCGAGGACGGCGCGATAAACTTTAGGGTTTTCGCGTTGCGTCGAGCATTTGTCGGTCGATGCATATTAGGTACTGGTCGATGCAGCTTCTGCGTCGATCGATGCTTCCTCATTTGACATCGGTCGATGCATGTTGGCATCGGTCGATGCCGTGTCCTGGTTCGTTGCGTGTTGTGTGTTGATTGTTGTGTGTTAGTTATTGGTACTCTATTGCTTGTGTGTATAGCCCAGTAGATGGGAGGATTGCCTTACTGAGTGTTTATAAAATACTCATGCATTGCAATATGTGTTTGTGGTGTAGGTAAAGGCAAAGTGTGATCGTGGAATCAAGGCGATGATGAAGGGACGTTCTAGAGGCTTGATTGGTTGTGGTCTAGCTGTTGTTAGGTTGCTAGATTAAGTCAAAGGAACATTGTAGGATGTTAGTTGTTGGTTATCTCTTTATTTGATTGATGTTATTGGTTATTGGATTTGAATGTTGGAATTCTTTTGGTTTAATGGAATTTGTTTTATTTGATTATCCGCGGTTATTGATTGATGTTAGGATGTTAGTGGGTATGGGACCACTAGTGAATTAAGGTATTAGTATAAAAAAAAAACGGGAAGGGTTGTTTCAATTTGGTATCAGAGCCCTTACGGTTCTAGGTCTAGGGTTCATTGTGCTTTTGCTGTTGATGTTTAGGATTCCATGCTATGATTGATTGTGTGAGTCGGTCAATTGTGTGTGGCATGAAGTCCTAGAACATCCTCTTCGAGCCTGTGTTGTGATTCCACGGTAAGTTGTGTTTCTTGTGTATTAGAATTATTGTTTGCTTAGCCTTCTGTTCTTGGATGATACAGATGGTTAGGGGTGAGGATGCTGTTGGTCGCGGTCGTGGTCGTGGGCGTGGTCGTGGTCGTGGTCGGGGACGAGGTCAGGTTCCTGAGGCCAGTGTGAGTGTGACCCAGAGCATGGCCAGTGAGGAGGTGGCGGAGTCACAGGTTCATCCTAGTGTGTCTGGAGACCAGGCTGGTTTGGGTGACGGCAGGGCGGATGGGCCCGGTGTCGGTCACGGTGTTGCCCCGGGTGTGGGGGTTGCAGCGGGAGGTGCTCCAGGCAGGGAGGATGTCTTGATGGACTTGCTAGCTCAGGTAGCTCAGGCTTTGCAGCGACTTCCAGCAGTTGTGCCGCCAGTGGTTGGTGGGCAGGATCCAGTAGTGCCGCCAGTGGGTGGTGGACAGGTTCCAGTGGTGCAGCCTGCAGCGGGTTTGCAGGCAGGTGTGCAGCCGGGGGCCGAGGTAGTGGATGCTCAGTATGTGCGGATGATGGAGCAGCTGCGGCATGTGGGAGCAGGGTATTTCTCAGGAAGTACCGATCCGAGTGTAGCGGATGAGTGGAGAGAGCGGATGGAGGATATTTTCCTTTCGCTTAGGTGTCCCGACCGGTACAGGGTGGATCTGGCAGTGTTTTATTTGTCAGGAGATGCACGTGCGTGGTGGAGGTCGGTGACAGCACGGAGGGTGTAGCGGGGAATGTCTTGGGGAGATTTTGTGAGGGAGTTTAACTCCAAGTATTTTCCTCAGGAGGCTCTTGATCGCATGGAGGCACGGTTCTGGGGGTTGACTCAGGGAGACCGTACAGTGCGGGAGCTGGATGCAGAGTTCAGTCGGCTTGTGGGGTATGCAGGCAGGGCATGGGAGCCAGAGTCGGCTCAGGTGCGGAGGTTTTTGTTGGCTCTGCGGGATGATTTGAGGACTCGGTGCAGAGTGAGGAGCTATGCTACGAGAGCGGAGTTGGTTGAGGTTGCAGCTGGGATAGAGGATGACTTGAGGTCACAGGTGGTTGTGGTCAGTTCTTCGGTGCAGCCACAGCAGTCTCAGCCGCTTTCTGTTCCTAGCAAGGGCGGCAAGCCTGCGCAGGGGCAGAAGAGGAAGTTTGATGTTATGCAGAGATCGAGGCACGGGGGTGCGAAATGCTTTGGGTGTGGTAGTAGGGACCACAAGGTGTCTAGCTGTCCACAGAGAGGTGAGCAGCGGGCAGTGACAGAGCAGCGGGCGGTGACGGAGCCGCGGACAGATACTCGGGTGTGTTACTACTGCAGAGAGACGGGGCATATCAAGCCTCGTTGTCCCAAGTTGCAGCAGAGGGCAGTAGCAGTGTTGCAGGCTGGAGCTCAGCCAGGGGTGCAGCAGGGTGTGCAGCACGGTGTGCAGCCGGTGGGTTGGATTGAGCCGACGACTCAGGTGTACTCGACTCAGGAGCCCGGTGGCACTAGTGCAGGAGCGATCACAGGTATAACCTCTGAGATTCGAACTTAGTCAATTCAATAGTTCAGATTATATTTGTTTTTGTTTGTGGTCAAGTGTTAGGTTCTCAACACATGAGGTTTGTGTAGGGACCTTGTTGGTGGGCGGGTTTAAGTCCCATGTTATGTTTGATTCTGGAGCTTCTCATAGCTTCATTACTCCGGAGTGTGCCGTGAGTGCGGGGATCAGAGGGGATTCTGGAGAGCGTTCAGGAGTTGTCAGAGTTGCTGGAGGCAAGTTCCTGAGGGTTATTGGACGAGCTGGAGGAGTTGATATTCAGATCGCAGGAGAGTCGTGGCCAGCGGATTTGCTTATCAGTCCAGTGGAGTTGTATGACGTCATTCTTGGTATGGATTGGTTGCATCGGTATAAGGTGCATTTGGATTGCTATCGGGGTAGAGTGGAGTTTGAGCGTCCAGGAGGGAAGTTGGTTTTTCAGGGTATTAGACCGACTTCGGGGAGTCTCGTGATCTCAGCCGTTCAGGCAGGGAAGATGATCGAGAAGGGCCGTGAGGCCTATCTGGTTACTATATCTATGCCAGAGTCAGTGGGGAAGTCTACGGTTAGCGGTATTCCGGTTGTGGAGGACTTTGAGGATGTGTTCCAGTCATTGCAGGGATTACCACCATCTCGGTCGGATCCTTTTACCATTGAGCTGGAACCGGGGACGATGCCGTTATCCAAGGCTCCTTACAGGATGGCTCCAGCAGAGATGGCAGAGCTGAAGAAGCAGCTGGAGGATTTGTTGGGCAAGGGTTTTATCCGTCCTAGTTGTTCACCGTGGGGAGCTCCGGTGTTGTTTGTTAAGAAGAAGGATGGGAGTTTTCGGTTGTGTATTGACTACCGGGGTTTGAACCGAGTTACTGTGAAGAACAAGTACCCTCTCCCGAGGATTGATGAGTTGTTGGATCAGTTGAGGGGTGCTACTTGGTTCTCCAAGATCGACTTGGCTTCAGGTTATCATCAGATCCCTATTCATGAGGCAGATGTGAGGAAGACAGCCTTCAGGACGAGATATGGGCACTATGAGTTTGTGGTGATGCCGTTTGGGTTGACAAACGCGCCAGCTGCGTTTATGAGATTGATGAACAGCGTGTTCCAGGAGTTTCTGGACGTGTCAGTCATCATTTTCATCGACGACATCCTGGTATATTCTAAGAGTCCTGAGGAGCATGCAGTACATCTGAGAGCAGTGTTGGAGAAGCTGCGGGAGCAGAAGTTGTTTGCTAAGCTGAGTAAGTGCAGTTTCTGGCAGCGTGAGATGGGGTTCTTGGGTCATATTGTTTCAGCTGAGGGAGTTTCAGTGGATCCAGAGAAGATTCAGTCCATCAGGGAGTGGCCGAGGCCGCAGAGTGCCACTGAGATTCGGAGTTTCCTGGGGTTAGCAGGTTACTACAGGAGGTTTGTTCGGGGTTTTGCGAGTATGGCTCAGCCGATGACTAAGCTTACAGGGAAGGATGTCCCGTTTGTGTGGTCACCAGAGTGTGAGGCAAGTTTTGCAAGTCTCAAGCAGATGTTGACTACCACGCCGGTGTTAGCACTGCCTGAGCAGGACGAGCCTTATGTTGTGTATACGGATGCTTCTAGAGTGGGGTTGGTTGTGTACTTATGCAGCAGGGGAAGGTTATAGCCTATGCTTCGCGGCAGTTGCGGAAGCATGAAGCTAATCATCCTACTCATGATTTGGAGATGGCAGCAGTGATCTTTGCTCTTAAGATTTGGAGATCCTATCTGTATGCTAGGAAAGTACAGGTATTTACAGATCAAAAGAGTCTGAAGTACATTTTTACTCAGCCTGAGCTGAATTTGAGGCAGAGGCGTTGGATGGAGCTGGTAGCGGATTATGATCTGGACATAGCTTACCATCCTGGTAAAGCTAACTTGGCTGCAGATGCCTTTAGTCGGAAGAGGGTGGCTTTGGCTCAGGAGCAGGATTTGGAGGCGTTGGTAGGTGAGATTAGTGCGTTGAGTTTGTGTGCTATCTCACAGGAACCTTTGGGTTTGGAGGCAACTGATAGAGCGGATTTGTTGAGCAGAGTGAGGTTAGCTCAGGAGAGCGATGAGGGGCTGGTGAATGCCTCTAAGGCTGCGGGTGCAGAGTATCAGGTTTCTGCTAATGGTACTATCCTTGTGCATGGTCGGATCTGTGTGCCCAAGGGTGAGGATTTGAGGCAGGAGATACTGAGAGAGGCTCATTCGAGCAAGTTCTCTATTCATCCAGGGGCGACCAAGATGTACCGTGACCTCAAGCGGTATTATCACTGGGTCGGGATGAAGAAGGACGTAGCTGACTGGGTGGCGAAGTGTGATACTTGCCAGCTGGTGAAGGCGGAGCATCAGGTTCCTGGTGGTTTATTACAGAGTTTACCCATTCCAGAGTGGAAGTGGGATTTGATCACGATGGACTTCGTGGTAGGTTTGCCTGTGTCGAGGACGTTTGATGCTATTTGGGTCATTGTGGACCGTTTGACTAAGTCTGCACATTTTCTGGCCATCAAGAAAACTGATGGAGCAGCGGTTTTGGCCAAGAAGTATGTGAGGGAGATAGTCAGATTGCATGGTGTGCCTGCTAGTATTGTGTCTGATAGAGATTCCAAGTTCACTTCGGTGTTCTGGAGGGCGTTTCAGGCAGAGATGGGCACGAAAGTGCATATGAGTACAGCATACCATCCTCAGACGGACGGTCAGTCAGAGAGGACGATCCAGATTTTGGAGGATTTATTGAGGATGTGTGTGCTGGATTGGGGTGGTCATTGGGCAGATCACTTGAGTTTGGTGGAGTTTGCTTATAACAACAGCTACCAGGCTAGTATTGGGATGGCTCCTTATGAGGCCCTGTATGGGAGGCCGTGTCGTACACCTTTATGTTGGACTCAGGTGGGGGAGAGGAGCATATTTGGTGCAGATTTTGTTCAGGAGACCTCGGAGAAGATTCGGGTTTTGAGGCTGAACATGAAGGAGGCTCAGGATCGGCAGAAGAGCTATGCTGATAAGAGGAGAAAGGATCTTGAGTTTCAGGTTGGTGATAGAGTGTACCTCAAGATGGCCATGTTGCGGGGTCCGAACAGGTCATTGACAGAGACTAAGTTGAGTCCGAGGTACATGGGTCCGTTCAGAGTGGTTGAGCGGGTGGGACCAGTGGCATATAGGCTGGAGTTGCCTGAGGTTATGCGTGCGTTCCACAAGGTATTTCATGTGTCGATGCTGAGGAAGTGTCTTCACGAGGGTGATCAGTTGTTGGCTAAGATTCCTGAGGATCTTCAGCCTAACATGACTTTGGAGGCGAGACCAGTGAGGGTGCTCGAGAGGAGAGTCAAGGAACTTCGGAAGAAGAAGATTCCTTTGATGAGAGTCCTGTGGGACTGTGACGGAGTAGAGGAGCAGACTTGGGAGCCCGAGGCGAGGATGAAGGCAAGGTTTAAGAAGTGGTTTGAGAAGCAGACCGCGACTTGAGCTTGTCTAGCCGGGTCCGAGTTGTAGTCCGTGGCTGGAGCGGGTACGGAGTATTCCAGCCCATCTCTCTTGATATTTGGTCGCTTAGGGGTGGTTGGTTGTGCGACTAAGTATCAAGATGAGGTGGTGCTCGGGATGCGGGTTGTTGGCTCCGGTTGTTGTATTTTTGGTTTTTCTGATGTAATTTCGTTGAGATTGTAACGATTATGACATTTTTGAGATTAATAAGATGAGTATTTTTCTTTATGTTTGACTGTTGTTGTCATGGGAAAAGAGAAATAGCTCGGGTTTCTATTTTTGGAAAGTTTCCATAAATAGAAAGTTTCCACAAAAGGAAGGTTTCCATAAATAGAAAGTTTCTAAAAAGGGAAAGTTTTGTGGAAATGTTGAGGTAGATCTAGCCGGGAGATACTCGTTGGCATCAGTGTTTGTTTTTGCTCAAGGCCGTGCGGGCCCAACTCACGTGATACCGATAGCTCGATGGACTTTGTGGCCAGAGAGTGGGAGTGGTATGTTGCTTCGGATGACGATCCGAGAGCGCGCTTGAGGGTGACGACCCAAGAGCGGGATATGTGAGGCTCCCTGGATACCGTAGCTGTGAGCCGAGGCTCGGCAGTGAGCCGGTATGTCTCGAGGGTTGCGACCCGAGAGCGGGGGGAGTGTGTGTGAGTGACTTCCTGGATGCCGTAGCTTAAGGCGGTTGGCCTGATAGCGAGCCGGCATGATTCGTTGGTTGCGACCACGGACGGGGGAAGCACTGAGTTGTGAGCAAATAGTGTTTAAGATGCGAGTATATTGGCTAGAGGGAGACCTCGAGGTTCAGTCGGAGGTGTGCGGGCTGTTGCGACAGTGGCACGGGAAACCTTGGCTGACGGTGTTTGGTCCGGTCTAGGGACGTGCAGGCCGTGTTGACGGTGGCACGGAGGTCCTTGGAGGATGGACGGTACTGCGGGATTCGGGGACGAATCCTTATTGGTGGGGGAGAATTGTAACATCCATGAACCAAAATCCCGGTTTGGGGATTGCATCGGTCGATGCAGTTGTTGCATCGGTCGATGCAGGTTCAAGTTTTTGTGTTTTGACTTAAGTCAAACGCTGCGTTTTGGGCAAAGGGAAAAGGAAACCCTTAAATCGAGTTTTGGTTTCTTTTGGGGAGTTTTGGCAGTTTTCGAGAAAAAGAATGAGAGAGAGAGTTTTGTGAGTGTTCTTGAGGATTTCTGGAGGATTGAGGCTGTTCCTGTGGAGATCTGTAGCTGGGATTTGTTTAGGAGCTTCCTAGAAGCGTTTTCCTTCTTTGTTTTGTTTGGATTTCTTCTGTGGCAAAGGTAAGTGCATGACCATAGCTTATCTAAGCTAGAGGAACCTTTAACTTGCTTGTTTTGTGTTGTTAGACGTGTTAGATCGTTGCTATGGACGTTAGGAAGCTTTCTTGTGGCTTGGGATTGAGTTTTTGTGGTTGTTAGGAACGAAATCCGGCGAGAAGCTTCGGGGAAATCACGGTGCTCGACGTTGCGTTGATCGATGCATAGCTTGCGTCGGTCGATGCAAGTGCGAGGACGGTGCGATAAACTTTAGGGTTTTCGCGTTGCGTCGAGCATGCGTCGGTCGATGCAGATTGGGTACTGGTCGATGCAAGTTACTCTTGCATCGGTCGATGCAGCTTCTGCGTCGATCGATGCTTCCTCATTTGACATCGGTCAATGCATGTTGGTATCGGTCGATGCCGTGTCCTGGTTCGTTGCGTGTTGTGTGTTGATTGTTGTGTGTTGGTTATTGGTACTCTATTGCTTGTGTGTATAGCCCAGTAGATGGGAGGATTGCCTTACTGAGTGTTTATAAAATACTCATGCATTGCAATATGTGTTTGTGGTGTAGGTAAAGGCAAAGTGTGATCGTCTAATCAAGGCGATGATGAAGGGATGTTCTAGAGGCTTGATTGGTTGTGGTCTAGCTGTTGTTAGGTTGCTAGATTAAGTCAAAGCAACATTGTTGGATGTTAGTTTTTTGGGCTATCTCTCTATTGGATTATGGTGTTATTGGATATTGGTTTAACTGTTGGAATTCTTTTGGTTTAATGGAATTTGTTTCTTTGGTTATCCGCAGTTGTTGGTNGCTTGCGTCGGTCGATGCAAGTGCGAGGACGGTGCGATAAACTTTAGGGTTTTCGCGTTGCGTCGAGCATGCGTCGGTCGATGCAGATTGGGTACTGGTCGATGCAAGTTACTCTTGCATCGGTCGATGCAGCTTCTACGTCGATCGATGCTTCCTCATTTGACATCGGTCAATGCATGTTGGTATCGGTCGATGCCGTGTCCTGGTTCGTTGCGTGTTGTGTGTTGATTGTTGTGTGTTGGTTATTGGTACTCTATTGCTTGTGTGTATAGCCCAGTAGATGGGAGGATTGCCTTACTGAGTGTTTATAAAATACTCATGCATTGCAATATGTGTTTGTGGTGTAGGTAAAGGCAAAGTGTGATCGTCTAATCAAGGCGATGATGAAGGGATGTTCTAGAGGCTTGATTGGTTGTGGTCTAGCTGTTGTTAGGTTGCTAGATTAAGTCAAAGCAACATTGTTGGATGTTAGTTTTTTGGGCTATCTCTCTATTGGATTATGGTGTTATTGGATATTGGTTTAACTGTTGGAATTCTTTTGGTTTAATGGAATTTGTTTCTTTGGTTATCCGCAGTTGTTGGTTGTTGCTAGGATGTTAGTGGGTATTGGACACTAGTGATTTAATGTTATATATAAAAAAAAAAACGGGAAGAGTTGTTTCACATACAAAATAATATATTTGTTAAAATAATTATGATTTTTTAACAAATTATGAAAAAATCTATGAACTAAAATAAATTGGAATAATTCTGATATGATAATGGGAAGCAATGAGGATGATCAAGTGGAAGCTGAGCTTGAACCTGAGGAATATGTAGCTGAGCTTGAACCTGAGGAGCTTGTAGCTGAGGAACCATTGCTTGTACCTAAAGGACCAGTGATCAGAGCAAAAGCTAAGCAACTAAGGAATGCACTAAATGGACTTATTCAAGAGATTATGGCCAAAGAGAGCATGAGAATTTCTACTGGAGTTGATATCTCTCAAGTCCAACATGATATATCTCAAGTTCAGCATGATATATCTCAAGTCCAGCATGATATATCTCAAGTCCAACATGATATCTATCAAGTCCAGGATGATATCTATCAAGTCCAGCCTACTTTGAGCCTAATTCAAGTCCAAGAAAGTCCAAAATAATCACTTTATTTTGTGGTCCAAGAAGAGTGACGAAAATGAAGTTCAAGAGTCACCTTGGGAAGAGAAACACCAAGAGTTGAATCTTCATTCAACTATCTATCTTTATTGTCTTTTAGTTTCAAGAATAATTAATACTTGGCTTTGTTACCAAGTTTTCTATCTCTTTATAAACACATGTAATCTCATTGAGAAATCATTCAATCAAGAAATCTTTTATCTTTTATTTAAGAGTGGTAAACTCCTCTGTTCCATTGGAACTTGTTCTTTCTCCTTGGTTGGTTACATCAAAGAGTTTTCGGTATATCAAGTGAATCCACAGCACTTGACATTGCCATTCACTAGCTGAGGATTGA
>NW_010921802.1:30150-30701 GCF_000633955.1 Camelina sativa
AAGG
Organism: Camelina sativa; assembly: GCF_000633955.1. Lineage (NCBI taxonomy): Eukaryota > Viridiplantae > Streptophyta > Magnoliopsida > Brassicales > Brassicaceae > Camelina > Camelina sativa. The sequence goes on from NW_010921802.1 coordinate 30,155, forward strand.
AACCGAGATATCCAATGCTTCAGATGTCATGGGATAGGACACTATGCTAGCCGATGTCCAAACCAGCGAACCATGATATTGATGGAGAATGGAGAGATTGAAACAGAGGAAGAGAAAGAATGTGATTCTACTTCCTCTTTGGAAGAACATGAGGTTTGTGCTACAGAGGGAAAATTGTTGGTTACGCGGAGAGCTTTGGTGATGCAAGACAAGATCCAGGAAGTACAACAACGAGAAAACTTGTTCCACACAAGGTGTTTGGTGAAGGATAAAGTGTGCAGTCTTATCATTGATGGAGGAAGTTGTACTAATGTTGCAAGCACTATTTTGGTGGAGAAGTTGAAGTTGGATACAAAGAAGCATCCCAGACCATATAATCTTCAGTGGTTGAACAACCAAAGGAATATGAAGGTTAGCCATCAAGTGTTGATTCCATTATCCATTGGGAAGTATGAAGATGAAGTGTTGTGTGATATATTGCCCATGGAAGCAAGTCACATTCTGTTGGGAAGGCCATGGCAGTTTGATCGCAAGGTTAATCATGACG
>NW_010921802.1:34039-38899 GCF_000633955.1 Camelina sativa
GCCTTGCTTTGCTTGGTTTGTTTTAAGAGAGTTTGGGGCATAAGGATTTTCGAGTTCATCTCACGCCTTATCATCCAGCTTCGCGAGCCATCATAGTTCTAGGATTATCAGTCTACCAACCTTAGAGCGTCGATTCCTTGGGAGGATCACATCAAATTCACCTCTCAAGGATAATAAGGTAATTGATATTTTGTTTTACTACTATAAATTTTTTATCAAATACAAAAAAATATTGTTTTTTATTTGTTTTTGTTAAAAGGTATTCAATTTATAAAAATATAATGCCCATTTGACTATTTCAGGAGTAGGCCCATACAGAAATCTCAAAGGGTCCAACTCATTTACATCAACCGGACTAAACCGTTGGAAAAACAAAACCGGCCGGGTAACATCAAACCAGATTAAACCGGCACTACGTGAAACCCTAATCTACAAACGAAAAACTCGTTTGCAGCCGCCGTCCATAATTGCGGGTACTCAACCAGAACAGGTCCTCCGGTGAGCCTGGACGATGGTGATGGTGATCCAAGATTCGTTGCCATCCCGCCACCGTAGAACCGTTTTGAGAAGGAGGAAGAGATTCGGTCTGTCCTTTGTCGTGGAGGATCCATGCTCAGTCATGAGAGAGAGAGAGGCAGCAGGGAGTAGATAAGAAGACCATCGATGGTGGCTTAGCTTCACCGGATCGGAGACTATCTCTCCTATCATAACCGATCCGGTGAAACCTCCAGAATCTCTAATCTCCATATCTATCTACTCTCTTCTCTCGTTCCTCTCCGTGAATCTCTCTCTCCCACTCTGCATAGCAACACCTCCGGTAGAGCTCTTACCGTCAGCGTCTCGCAGATGCTTCTCCTCTCCACTGCTCCCTTGATTTCGTCCAACAGCTTCGTCGGGATGATGCAACAAGTCATGAATGAAGAACCATGGGCCGGAGGGTCCTCACCGTCACCGGAATTGACAAAGGACCCGACGTCGGCGCAAGAGGTTGTAATCAGAAGAAGAAAGCTTTTGGGAGAGAAAATTCGCTGCGCGTGGAATTCACTTGCCCAATTTTTCTCTCTTTTGTTTAAATAAATATATATATATATATATATATATTATTTTTCTTCTTAATCGCTAAGATTCATGTGATGATTTTGATAAAGAACAAAATACAAAATTCAGAGTTTCTGAATCACAAACACGTCGCCAGAGAACGTATTCTCACTCAGATCTATCACAATCTTTTCAAACTTGATGTATGTCATGCACAAAACCTTGTTCTTCTTCTTCGTAGTGTGTGTTTAAAGAATTTTCTTTAGTCAAAAATAATTTTAATTCCATTTAAGAATTGACGGCTTCCCTCAGCTCTGCCCAGATAGAATCGGACATATTTGTTCAATCTCCATAAAAAATCGAGAAAATATTCTTTATCCAAATACATCCAATCTATACTAATAAAAAGTAGAAACTATAAGCTTCTAAGACTGTCCACCTAGGATTTTAAACATCCAATTATAATAAGACATGTCACTCATTAACATTTTTAAAAATTTCCAGAATTTTCTATATTAAGAATTATTTTAAAACAACCTATCAAGATTTGACATGTCATTCATTAACATTTTTTTAAATTTCCAGAAATTTTTAGAAAAAGGAAAATTTTAAATTTATGGAAATAAAAGAACTATGCACAATATCCCACATCGGCTAGAAAAGTTTTAGACAATGGTTCAGAACCAGTATAAATAAGGTTAATATGCTTTCAACAACAAATGAACAGGAAAGCTTGTTTTATCAAGCGTCCAAGTTTAAAAGTTTTGTTCAGTTTGATCCGGTTTTTTATTTGATCAAACTAAAACTTTAAAAAGTTTCAAAAAAAAAAAATTATAATATTTAAAATTTTTAAAAGTTTAAATAATATAAAAGTTTAAATATTTATAATATTTTAAACTATTAAAATTTTAAAATATTATAAATATTGAAAGCTCTAAAAGTCTTAGCTTTTAAAAGGTTTCAAAATATTATAATTTTAAAATATTAAAAATTTCTTAACATTTAAAATGTTTTTAAAAAATTATAATTTATAAATTTTAAAAGTTTAAAATAAGATATAAATATCGAAGCTTTTTAAAGGTTCAAATATTTAAAATATTTAAACTTCATAGAATGTTTTAAAATATTACAATTACTTAACCTCCATAGAAATTTTAAGATATTTTATCTATACTAATAAAAAGTTGAAGCTATGAACTCCTAAAGGTGTTTATATAGGATTTAAAAAGACCAATAAGAATTAGATACTTCACTAATAACATTTTTGGAAATATAGTAGTAATCTATATTATTATGATTTTTTAGAAAAAAGTAAAATCTATAGAAATAAAAGAAATATGTACAATAACCCACATCGGCTATAAAATTTTAGACAATTGCTGAGAACCATTATAAATAAAACTAATATGTTTCTAACTATAAATTTACCAGGTTTGCTTGATTTATGCTTATTTATGAGGTTTCCAAATTTAAAAAAAAAAAAGTTATTTGATTTATTTTAGTAAATTAAAATTTTTAAAGGTTTAAATATTTAGTATAGAATGTTTAAAAATATTATAAATACCTCCATAAAAATGTTAAAATATTATAACTATTTAAAATCTATAAAACATTTAAGTGTCATTAATATTTAACTCTAAAAAAATAAAATTTTACAAATATTTAAATTACATCTAAAGTTTGAAATATTTTAAATATTTAATCTCTATTAAAAGTTTAAAAGTTTAAGAATTATTAAATATTATATATCAATTTTTTTAATATCTTACTTATCTCCGTTTGTGCTTTATATCTCTTATGAGCTGTAAAACATGTTTTAGTGTATGACTTTACAGATGATTTGATACTTTTGCAGTAAAGCTTTTTTTTAAGTATAAGAAATAAGGATTGACGCGCAAAACCTTGATTTGATGTTATTTGAGTTTAAAGAAGAACGATCAACGAAAAGCACAAATATTGTTTTAACTATACATATGTTCATATTACTTTCTCTGCAAGTAAGGATACTGGTTTGAGAAGTTTCAATACGTGTGGATCTAAAACCGAATAAGTATTTGAATAAAATTATCAATAATTGGATGCATGTGTTGACTATGCTGGTTTTCATGAATTGCACAATTTTTATGAGAAAAAATGATTTTGGTGTGAAATGACCTTAGTGCAGTGGCAGGAGATAAGTCCATTTGTAGAACGCACCATCACACCTGAAACGACCGACATTTTTTTTTTTAAAAATAATCAAACAAACTACAACTAGTGGTCCCATACCCACTAGCCACCTAACCACAAACACATTCAACAGCGGAAATAACCAACCAATATCCAATGATAATCCAATAATAAAATATCACAAATATCCATAGCATCAACAATATCCAATAACCAAATAATAGAAATCATAGAACCAGCAACCTAGCAATGTTCTAATGACCCAACTCTAGCAACCTAGCAATGCCAGACAACATGAAACCGAGTCCCTAGAACATCCTCTTCTTCATCGCCTGGATTCCACGATCACACTTTGCCTTTACCTGCACCACAGACACATATTGCATTGCATGAGTATTTTATAAACACTCAGTAAGGCAATCCTCTCATCTACTGGGCTATACACACAAGCAATAGAGTATCGGTAATCTTCACACAACAATCAACACACGACAATCACAAGACAGGACTTAGCATCGACCGATGCCACACTTACATCGACGGATGCCAAATGGAGAAGCATCGATCGATACAGAAGCTGCATCGATCGATGCTAGTGTAACTTGCATCGACCGATACCCAGTCCGCATCGACCGACGCATGCTCGACGCACACGAAAAACCCTAAACTTCATCGCGCCGTCCTCGCACTTGCATCGACCGATGCAAGCTATGCATCGATCGACGCAACGTCGAGCACCGTGGTTTCCCTGAAGCTTCTCGCCGGATTTCGTTCCTACAACCACAAAACTCAATCCCAAGCCACAAGAAAGCTTCCTAACGTCCATAGCAACAATCTAATACGTCTAACAACATACAACAAGCAAACTACTGAATTCTCTAGCTTAGATAAGCCATGGTCCTGCACTTACCTGTGCCAAGACGAATCTGAACAACAAACAAGCAAAAACACGCTTCTAGGAAACTCCTACAACAATCCCAGCTACAGATCTCACCAAGAAACGCCCCAAATCTCCAGAAATCACCAAGAACTCTCAAGAACTTTTCTGTCTTTTCTTTTCTCTCCCAGAAACGGCCAAACACCAATGAGACAAAAAGAAAACGAGTTAAGGGTTTTCCCTTTCTCTTTTCCCCAAAACGCAGCGTTTGACTTAAGTCAAAACGCACAGAATTGAGCCAGCATCGACCGATGCTCCTACTGCATCGATCGATGCACATCCCAAACCGGAATTCCGGTTCAAGGATGTTACAATTCTCCCCCACCAAACTGGATTCGTCCCCGAATCCCGANTCTGTCCCGAAGGACCGTCACTAAGACCATCTGTCCCAAAGGACCGTCACAAAGACACTCTGGCTAAAAAGCCCNTCCGTCCGATCTACAGAAGGTCACCTCTAGGCGATAGACTCACCCTCCAGGCATCATTTGCTCTCGACTTTTGGACTTTCCTTTTTCTCATAGGCCTAAACCTTGAGTTTCATTGGTTCCTCATCAGACCTAAGTCTGCATGCCAATGTTGGCTCCTCATCGGGCCTAAGCCCGCATGCCATAATATATATCTAAGGAAAAATCCAAACTCGTCTTTTGGGTCGTCACCCTACAGCGCGTTTCCGGACCGTCGTCCGAAGTCGATATACCAACCATACTCCAAAGTCA
>NW_010921803.1:0-842 GCF_000633955.1 Camelina sativa
CGTGAAAAGAAGATCCAGATACTTGAAAGATTTGCTGAAAAGCTCCGTTCTTTGGAGGGTATGATATATTTTGTTCCATTCTTGTTGCTGATTCCATTATGAGAAATGAAATTATGATTATTACTTATTAGAAGCTGTTAAGGTCTATGCCAACTCTCATTATTGCTTTTTTTATATAACCTAAACTTCTTTTGTAGGAGAAGGGCATGTTAGGAATGTTGAATCTATCGTCACTGCTAGGGTGCCAATTGTCAAATTCTTTGATCATGGGGCTGCTGTTGAATGTGATTTGTCAGTCGAAAATAAAGACGGCATTTTGAACTCGCAGATCATTCGCATCATATCTCAACTTGATGGCAGGTTTCAAAAACTTTGTATGCTGGTAAGATTTTAAGTTCTGTTCTAATGGCTTTTGTTATCCTTATAGTGCTATTGACTTGCTTGTTTTTCAACAGAATTTAGTTTTTGTTTGCAAGTTAAAAACTATAAAAGTTTCTTCAATGACTAGAAGTTGCTAGGGTTTTATATTTCTTTTGAGCTGCCTATGGTTTGTTGCTATACTTTGTTAACTCAGTGCTGATGAATTTTTCAGGACAATTTTCTCTTTACTATCTAAGTGAAGTAACCGCATGAAATTTAAACTGTTAGGGCATGTTTGGCTAACCATAGTTTTTAATTGATGAAGTAGTCATAGTTCAAAACGAGCATATAGATGGTTTATTGTTAACTCAGCTAGATATGTGTAGTTGTGGTCGATATATTTACTAATGTGACTATTCTCATATCTCAGGTTAAGCATTGGGCCAAAGCACATGACGTTAACAGTGCGCTACACAGAACCC
>NW_010921803.1:4239-8666 GCF_000633955.1 Camelina sativa
AAATCAATTTACCTGAGTTTTCGAGACGCTTATAAATAGAGCCTGAAGGGCATCGACCATTATCAGGAACTTTTGTGCAACCAGTGGAATATAAGCAAACGAACTGGGGGATTTTTGGGGTATAATCGCAGACAGTATAGGCAGTTCTAGCATTCTGGGACGGGCAGCAGATCTTTGCTTCAACTTGAATTTGCACCATGAGCAGACTCATCATGAGCACAGTCATGAGCATAGCTGCAAATTTGCCTTCCATCTTACAATTGATGACTTGTGTTTGGTTACAAAATGTAAGTAGAGAAAACACTAACAATTGTAATTAAGCTTGTATTGATGAAATGATAATGAAACAAGACTTGTTTAAATACTAGTTCTTCTACAATTTTCTCCCACAAACGTCGTCGTTTGAGACCATTATCACATGTTCTATAGTCTTCAACAAACTGGCTTAACCACCATGCAATCACATGATATTTTGTTGATTGAAGAGGAGAAGACAAAAGATGAGACTGAGATCGAGTTTGTTATTTTTGGTACCAACGTGTTTTAAGTTTCTTCGTTTTAACCAACTCTCTCTTGTGGCTGTAGAAGTTATGGGTGGGTTTCAATTTGAATATTTTGTTGGGACCAAAATGAACGTTATCTTCTGTCTCTCTTTCTTTTTTCTGTTTTTTTTTCCTTGGGATCAATATATCTTCTCTAGTAAGATTTATGTTCATTACGGCCCTGATTGGTAACGGCTGTTACTTGTGGCTGTAGAGACTTTAACTTTAAAATTTTAGCTGTAGAGAATTTGGCTGTAGATGTTTTGACTGTAAAAACTTTTACTGTTAAAATCTGATTGTTTACCAACAACTTTTAAAGCTGTAATTGTTATTTTATTTTAATTTTTATTAATAATAAATATAAATGTCAACATATAATTCATAACAATTTAGTAACAAAAATAAAATTTATTAATGATAAATTAATTTTTTTTTAAATGTATGTCAACAAAATATGTGATTTTGTTTGAAAATTCTGTTTTCTTTTGTTTTTGGTAATTGATTTTTAATTGCTTTGAAGTGGCTGTTGAAACTTAAAAAAATAATAAAGCCATAAAAGTCTGATTGGCAAATAAAATGTTTTTACAACTTTTAAATGCTTTTAAAGTCTTTAAAGTATTCCCCAATCAGGGCCTAGGTAGAAAAATCAATAGGCAATCACATGATATTTTGTTGATTGAGGAGGAGAAGACAAAATATTAGATAGAGATCCAATTAGTTATTTTTGGTGCAAACGTGTTTTAAGTTTCTTCGTTTTAACCAACTCTCTTGTGGCTGTGGCCTGTGGAGGTTGTGTTTGTATTATATTTTGTTGGGACAAACATGAACGTTACGTTATCTTCTCTCTTTGTTTTTTTGGGGATCAATCTATCTTCTCTAGTAAGAATTATGCTCATTACGCGGAAAATCCATTAGATTTGAGCAGCCCTAATGATCGGTGGACGAAATCAGCCAAACTCCACATCTTTCTCGACCAGCACGACCCATCTTCCCTTGGCATCCTTGGACAAGGATGGTTAATTCCATCTCTTGTTGAGCCTTTTCAGAAGGTTTGAGGAGTCGATCAGCCTCTTTGGGTTATTTGTGTTGATGCAGTTAAATCCAAGCTAACAGAAAGTATTTAAATGGTATAAAAAGAATAATGTATATTTTCTTTAATAATAATGTTTTCTGTAATCACAAGTGCAGTTCTATGTAAGATTCAACCAAATTATATGCAAGATATGGTCAGAAAAGGTTCATCATTTGAAAAGAAATATTGTAAAATCAGTGAAGAGATACACTGATCAGGGCCTTAGTTACCAACTAAAAAGCCGAAAAATACCTCATCTATTTTTTATTTGGACGTTTAATACCTCGTCTTTTTTTGTTGGAAGAAAAATACCTCATTTAATTATCATTGGCTTAAAAATATTTAATCTTTATATTGTTGTCAGATTCTAACCCGCTGTTTAACAGACTTTAACGGACGTTACAGATCATCAAACATGTGTTAAAATCAAATCTATGTGATATATACAATACATTTACCTTAGTTATGTGATATGTTGCCGTAGTGTAGTGGTTAGAAGTGGGTTGGTTTTATCTCCTAACCACGCTTCGAACCTCCCTCCTTCCCCAAAACTTTTTTTTTTTTTTTATCATTGGTTTCTTCTTCACACGATTAGTCAAAACTCAAAAGAATTGTTGAAGAAGAGTGTTTGACTGTTTGGATTCTTAAAAGTCTTTCTATCAATACTCGCTCAACTATCTCTTCTGTTTTGAATGGATTTGAAAGTTTCGGTTTTAGGCGGCCACACCAATGGAGGTTAAGGTTGCGATTAGTGAAGAAGGTGAAAAAAAAAAAGTTTTGGGGGAGGAGGGGGTTCGAAGCGTGGTTAGGAGACAAAACCAACCCACTTCTAACCACTACACTACGACAACATATCACATAAATAAGGTAAATGTATTGTATATATCACATAGATTTGATTTTAACACATGTTTGATGGTCCGTTAAAGACTGTTAAACCACGGGTTAGAATCCCGCAACAATATAAAGATTAAATATTTTTAAGCCAATGATAATTAAATAAGGTATTTTTCTTTCAACGAAAAAAGACGAGGTATTAAACGTCCAGATAAGGTATTTTTCCAATACGAAAATAATGACTTTTCGATTTAGTAACGTAATCACTCACTATCGTGAAGACCACAATATGTTAAAAAGTTGAATAAAATCTTAAACAGTCGAGAAACCATTGTGCAAAATAATGACTTCTCGATTCAATAATGTTCACTACTTTGGCCAATATGTTAAAAATTGAATAAAATCTTTAATCGTCAATAAATACTTGGGACTGGCCAGAAAAAATGAGAGTGACCTTAACTCATCAAAGTAAGCTTTGCTTCTTGGACTCTCTTGTCAAAATGAAATCAACTGCTTCCTCGACGGTGTCAACTACCTGAAGAAGTTAAACAGTTTCACATGAACATTAACTCGCGGAAATAATAATAACCTTCTTCTAAAGGTTAAGTGATGATGTTACTTACCAGATCAGCAGGAAACTCAGCATGATTATCTTTCCCTTTGAAAACTCCTGTTCTTGTTAAGATTGAGAACCAAGGACTCCCGGCCTGTCACACAAGAGTTACGTTAACCAGATTACTAATGGTTTAAGGTAAAGATTAGAGGAATGTTTTATGGCGAGATGACCAACTCTAGTCTTGAGAGAAAGAGCACAAAACCTGCCGTGCGCCTCTGATGTCGATTTTAGGGTTGTCCCCGATCATATATAGTGTTCTGAAGTGGTGACTTCCTTCGGTTGAAGAATGAGGGGAAGTAGCTATCTCTTTCAGAACATCTTCTGCATTCTTGAACACAAATGGATTTGGTTTGCCAAAAGATGTGTACTCCAGAGGGTTATCATGGATTCTGCAAGTATGTATAATATATCCAATCTCAATCATGCAAAACTGAATTGGACAAATGAAGAAAAATATCACATTTATTATGCCTTTGCAGGCTAGTCTCGTGTTTCCTGAAAGATGTTCAGTTTCATAAGGAAGGTGTGTGCTTAATTTTGGGTATTACCTGTTGAAGATTGATTCCAATGCGATTCTAAAAGCTCCCATGCCAAGACGTTCAGTAGGAAACGCAGTCTGCCTTTGTTTCACAATGTATTAGTATCCCATATAGTAGTATTTCAAAAGAATGGAGACACAAGAACAGATTCACGAGAACCTGGTAGTCTAAATCGTCACTGGCAAAGTACAAATGAGGTTGAGGCCCAAAATCTTTCCCAGGAAGCCCTCCAGTTCGTAAAATGTCACAAAGAACCTGACCAAAAGCATTAGTCAGTATTTTATAACTGTGAGCACCAAAACTTCTAACGTCTGTCTGCATGCCCCAACACAAACTATGTTCATATACCGCCACGAACCATCTACAATGTGTTTTATATCTTTTGTTCCACATAACCGTGAAGCCAGTGATATGAAAATACAAACCTCTACTTTGCCATATTTATTACGATGTGTGCTTATGATATATTTTTTTTCATCCAAAAGAATGAAAATAACACGTATGAGATGTGTGAAGCAGGAATCAGAAGAAAAAAATAATGTAATCTGAACCACAAAGGGGAATGAGAAACCTGGATGTCTCGGCTCCAATCGACTGGATCACTAACTATAAATGCTGCCTGAACTCTTTGGGATAGAACATTTTCTCTTGATCTAAGCTCCTTGTGACCATCCTGCCCGACCATCGATTTCTTATATGGCTCCAAGGGATCAATGTTGTCAAAGTAAGAGGCATACTCGTCCATTGAAACGACGTTTCTGAAAACACATGCACATATATAATCATCTGAATAGTAAAGCACAAACAAACGAAAATCAGAA
>NW_010921803.1:15260-16351 GCF_000633955.1 Camelina sativa
CTTACTTGAAACCATAATTAGACATCACCTCGGCAGGTTCCCCTTTTCCAGCTGCAACAACGAGCTCATTTCCAAACCTGGTCCAAGCAGTCATTAAACAGCTTTCTGACAAAACCAAGGAATAAAAGTGACAAAATCCAAGGCTTATTGGTTTGCAAAGTCATATGCCCTATGTACAAGTTGATTATTCATGCTGTAACTGATTAATCTCTTTAAAAATACTTGAGGCTAAAATGTAAGGCCAAATGTTGCAATACGGTTTAATCTACATGTAACTTTACCTGTTCACTAGCTTCCGAAAAGGTGAATGTCCTTGTAACATCTGCAACATGAACATGTCGACGAAATTTACATCAAAAGCGTTACAATTTACTCAAACTAGCTTGCCTTATTACTGTAACACCTACAGAAAGATAATAGAAATGAAGTGATGTGACAAGGTTTCAACCTGAAATGGAGAAACATTAACACCTAACAAATGACTCATCTCAGAGGCCCGTTTAGATTCAGGCAAGCCACCTCCTGCCATAACCAATGAAAACTTGTATATGAGAAAAAAAAAAAAAAAAATCCAAGAAAGAGGTAATGTTAGCTATGTCACTTTATAGTTAAAGGCTCTCACCATTAGTCAAGAATAAGAAAGGTATCCTCAAAGCACCTGCAAAAGAAACCCTCAAAACTCATCAAAGGCAGATACAACTCTACACAAAAATCTCTCACAGTTCCAAAAGCTTAATTGCAAAATAGAACTAAGCAATAGCAACTCTTATAAATCAATCACGCAAGAGAGAGAGTGTAAACCGGAATCATCGTAGAGTCGTCGGAGAGCACCAGGAGAGCCACCGACGGGAGAGGAACCGAGAAGAATAACTCCATCGATATCGAACGCAATGCCAAACGACGAGCTGTGTTTTTTATTTTTTTGTTGGGGGTAAGAATCAGGAGAAGAGAGGCAATGATGGAATAACGCAGCAGCGGGAGAGGAGAGAGGAGAACTCACCGATTTGATTCCGGTGAGATGATGTTAGAGAAGGAACGAGACTGTGATCGGAGATTAAAATCCCGCCGCCGCAGCGAGTTTCTAGCTAAGA
>NW_010921803.1:17133-17247 GCF_000633955.1 Camelina sativa
TGAAACCAAACCAAACTGAAACCAAACCAAACATAATCGAACCAACTGTAAACCAACCCGAACACAAACCAAACCAAACTACTTCGGTTGAGTTTGGCTAGAGTTTTAACCAAA
>NW_010921803.1:18767-38713 GCF_000633955.1 Camelina sativa
CAAACGACGAGCTGTGTTTTTTATTTTTTTGTTGGGGGTAAGAATCAGGAGAAGAGAGGCAATGATGGAATAACGCAGCAGCGGGAGAGGAGAGAGGAGAACTCACCGATTTGATTCCGGTGAGATGATGTTAGAGAAGGAACGAGACTGTGATCGGAGATTAAAATCCCGCCGCCGCAGCGAGTTTCTAGCTAAGATTCGGAGATGATTCATTTTTTTTTTACCGAATCTAAAAAGTCGGCGGCGAATAGTAATAAAACATTTGGGAGACCCTCTCATTTAAATAGGTTAATAATAACATTTTAAGCCATATACTTATATTTATTACTACATTCGATTTCAAATTCTTATTATATTCAATTTCACCCCTCATTTTGCATCAGATTTGTTTGACATTCATCAAAATCATATATTTTACATATCCAAATTAAAATTAAATAATATCAAAACAGGTTAAACTTTTTTTAATAAACATCTGTATTTTACAAATATACAAAAGTGTATTTACATTCACCCCCCCAAAACTTTATACAACACAGTAAATTAAATTTCTCATTTATTTACTCCTAAAAGGTTTATGTATATAGTAACAACATATATTCAAAAGAACCGGAAGCTAACAATCACATTACATTGTATACAAGATTCTCAAATTAATTTTGAAGATCTGACGATAAGAAATTTTATGGAAGATTAATCTGACATAAAGATCAGACACTACAGTTCAAGTGGCGGCTTAGTTACTAGTTAGTATCCTCTCTTCTTGTTGTTGTTGTTGTTGTTGTTGCTGCTCTGTGTCCATGATCCGACCAGATCGCAAGCAATCATGATCTTGATTTGGCCTCTCTTTGGAAGCGGTGTGGTGGAGGACGTTGAACCGATTAGATCGCGAGCGATCATAATCTTGATTTGGCCTCTTTTTGGAGGAACGGTTTGTTCCTCTCTTCTAAAGCTGCAAGAAAATAGAAGCTCCATTGTCGTAATAGTATCTAAGATATATAAATAAGTGTGCAAAAAGAAAAGATATCAAAAGAGTGAAGCAGAGAAGAAGCCAATTCCAACGCGATGAAACTAGAGAGACTGAGGCTTGTTAAATAGGCCCACATGACTCCTAGAGGCTAGAGTCACAGACCAGTTCTTTTCATGGCCAATTCTTTTAACTTGCAGAGCAAGCTACGTAGGGTTAATTTTGTTATAATTAACATATTAACATGTGTGATCTAGGTGGCAATGAAAGGTTTTATTATTGGTTAATAGATGTGGCAATGGAGAGATACGTCTGAATGTATGTGGTCACTTTCGTAAACGCGCTACTACAATCGTTGTCGTTGACTTACTGTTCATAAGACCGTGGGTTGTAGAATTTAATCTTTAATACATGTAAACAATTTTTAGTTAACTATTTTACAATAATTAAAGCCAATATGTCTAGACCATATTGAGATTCATAAGCAGACATGAGACAGTATTCGTAACTCTCCACATGTATATTATTACAACAAATATTTTACAGGCCAACCAAAACTTTTTACATAAATGACGATCTCAAATTACAATAATTGCGTCTTACAAAGTACTATGTACATAAGTAACATTAAAAACTATCCAAAAAAAAGAAGCTAGGTTCCATAATTATTTACAATCTTGCTGTCTCTTCCAAAGTGAAACGATCGAAGCCATAGATTCGAGGAGTTTGCGCACGATCATAGTCTTGACCTGTCCTCTTCTCGGAGGAAGCCATTGCTTAGTTCCCCTAGAGCTGTTGTTGGGAGACAATAACTCCATTATTTTAAATAAATATATGTCAAAAGTGAGAATTGGGAAAGAGAGAGTGAGAGACTAGAGGAAGTGAGGTTATCTGAAAGTGAGAAAGTGTTATTTATAGAGACAGAAGAGAAAGAGTTTTAGTTTGGTTTTCCCTTGGTCGCCAAGCAACATTTTTTGTGGTCAGGGAATATTTTTGGTTATTATAAGCGAACGTGTGGGAGAAGCATATTTGATAATATAAATATATATTCTCGTAAGATACATACACAGCAACAATAAACAGAGTTTATCTGATACTATAATTTAGTTACTACAGATTCGTAACGAATAATTTTTGTAGACAATTAAACTGATGTGAGATATGATTTTTAAAAAGTAACTTGCAGTAGAGTTTAAGTGGTATTAATTAAGAGAACATTACTTAACTTTTATAATGCCGTTTGGTTTGAATAATTCAGTTTCTTTTTCTATAAATAAATCTATCCGAACGAATTTATTCATCAAAACGAAAAACATCTTACGGGCAACGTATGTATATGTTATATATTTACAGAAATAAGTATTATGTAAGCTGCAAAAAAAAAAAATGTTAGTCTAATTTATTCATTGACATATTATTTTGTAGATTTGTACTCTCAATATCAACTATTGTAATGTGAACACACATTCAACTTGAGTGTTGTGGTCACTTTCAGATATGGGACCACTGACCCAAAAATGTTGGCTTTGGTTCAACATTTGCTTAAAGGTGTGAAAGATACACCCATTTGAAAACGCAGCACCTTCACAAAATCACTATCTTCAGAATTAAAACATGTATATAATTTTGGAGTACATCACCAAGTGACCTATGATCATGATCATTTCAGAAGGAACTTAGACCTTATCCAATGGGAGGTTTTAAGAGAGGTTTTCATTGTTTTGAAGGAAAAAACAATTCGGAGAAAAAAAAAAGGTAAGAGAGCTTTTTATTTAGTATATTCAAATTTGTAATAAGAGACCATACGTGTCACGTTTTTGTAGAGGTGGGCATTTAACTCGAACCGAACCAACCCAAACCAAATCTAATCCTATACTCCAAATATTCAGTTATGTTTCTTTTTAACCCAAATGGTTCGACTCAATTCGGTTTAAAACTGAACCGAACCAATAATCCAATGTGTTTCTTAAATTAATTAATAATATTATTAAAATTATAAATATGTGATCTTATCTATTACCACTTGCATTTGGTTTCTATATTACTTTATTTTAACTTTTTTGATAAAATTAACTAAATATAAATATATATTTAACTATATTAAATATTAGGTATTAATTTTAATTTTCTATCTTTTCTAATTTATTTGATTAATTAACTATTATAAACCTATTATCAATTTTATTTTGTTACATTAATTGATTTTTAAACCAAATTAAAACCAAACCAAACTAAAACCAAACCAAACATAATCGAACCAACTGTAAACCAACCCGAACACAAACCAAACCAAACTACTTCGGTTGAGTTTGGCTAGAGTTTTACCAAAACCAAATAAACCGAACCGAACCAAACCCGAACTTAAACCGAAATGCCCATCCCTACGTTTTTGTTGGCCAAACAGATTAATAGAAGGGGAAAAATAAATTTTATGGACGATCGAATTTTTCTTTCTTTTCCTCTTTGTCACTCTCGCTTTCTCTCTTGATCGAAGTCCTGAATCGACAACGGAACGAGATGGAATCGAAAGATATGGAATCAGAGGAATTGGGGTCGGAGGAGATGCATAGCGGAGGAGATTGAATCGGCGGAGGCCAATCGGAGGAGATTGAAAACCCACAGAGATTGTATGGGAGGCGATTTGGATTTGGAGTCGATTCAATCGGAAGAGATTGAATCAATTGGAATCGGAGGGTAAGTTTCTCAGTAAAATAGTATGAAATTGCGATTAGGTAAACGGATTAGGGTTCTTTGATTTTTGATCGCAAATTAGGGTTCTTTGATGTTTGTTGGAAAATTAGGGTTATTGCTTGCATGTGTTCCNGGTCACTTTCGTAAACGCGCTACTACAATCGTTGTCGTTGACTTACTGTTCATAAGACCGTGGGTTGTAGAATTTAATCTTTAATACATGTAAACAATTTTTAGTTAACTATTTTACAATAATTAAAGCCAATATGTCTAGACCATATTGAGATTCATAAGCAGACATGAGACAGTATTCGTAACTCTCCACATGTATATTATTACAACAAATATTTTACAGGCCAACCAAAACTTTTTACATAAATGACGATCTCAAATTACAATAATTGCGTCTTACAAAGTACTATGTACATAAGTAACATTAAAAACTATCCAAAAAAAAGAAGCTAGGTTCCATAATTATTTACAATCTTGCTGTCTCTTCCAAAGTGAAACGATCGAAGCCATAGATTCGAGGAGTTTGCGCACGATCATAGTCTTGACCTGTCCTCTTCTCGGAGGAAGCCATTGCTTAGTTCCCCTAGAGCTGTTGTTGGGAGACAATAACTCCATTATTTTAAATAAATATATGTCAAAAGTGAGAATTGGGAAAGAGAGAGTGAGAGACTAGAGGAAGTGAGGTTATCTGAAAGTGAGAAAGTGTTATTTATAGAGACAGAAGAGAAAGAGTTTTAGTTTGGTTTTCCCTTGGTCGCCAAGCAACATTTTTTGTGGTCAGGGAATATTTTTGGTTATTATAAGCGAACGTGTGGGAGAAGCATATTTGATAATATAAATATATATTCTCGTAAGATACATACACAGCAACAATAAACAGAGTTTATCTGATACTATAATTTAGTTACTACAGATTCGTAACGAATAATTTTTGTAGACAATTAAACTGATGTGAGATATGATTTTTAAAAAGTAACTTGCAGTAGAGTTTAAGTGGTATTAATTAAGAGAACATTACTTAACTTTTATAATGCCGTTTGGTTTGAATAATTCAGTTTCTTTTTCTATAAATAAATCTATCCGAACGAATTTATTCATCAAAACGAAAAACATCTTACGGGCAACGTATGTATATGTTATATATTTACAGAAATAAGTATTATGTAAGCTGCAAAAAAAAAAAATGTTAGTCTAATTTATTCATTGACATATTATTTTGTAGATTTGTACTCTCAATATCAACTATTGTAATGTGAACACACATTCAACTTGAGTGTTGTGGTCACTTTCAGATATGGGACCACTGACCCAAAAATGTTGGCTTTGGTTCAACATTTGCTTAAAGGTGTGAAAGATACACCCATTTGAAAACGCAGCACCTTCACAAAATCACTATCTTCAGAATTAAAACATGTATATAATTTTGGAGTACATCACCAAGTGACCTATGATCATGATCATTTCAGAAGGAACTTAGACCTTATCCAATGGGAGGTTTTAAGAGAGGTTTTCATTGTTTTGAAGGAAAAAACAATTCGGAGAAAAAAAAAAGGTAAGAGAGCTTTTTATTTAGTATATTCAAATTTGTAATAAGAGACCATACGTGTCACGTTTTTGTAGAGGTGGGCATTTAACTCGAACCGAACCAACCCAAACCAAATCTAATCCTATACTCCAAATATTCAGTTATGTTTCTTTTTAACCCAAATGGTTCGACTCAATTCGGTTTAAAACTGAACCGAACCAATAATCCAATGTGTTTCTTAAATTAATTAATAATATTATTAAAATTATAAATATGTGATCTTATCTATTACCACTTGCATTTGGTTTCTATATTACTTTATTTTAACTTTTTTGATAAAATTAACTAAATATAAATATATATTTAACTATATTAAATATTAGGTATTAATTTTAATTTTCTATCTTTTCTAATTTATTTGATTAATTAACTATTATAAACCTATTATCAATTTTATTTTGTTACATTAATTGATTTTTAAACCAAATTAAAACCAAACCAAACTAAAACCAAACCAAACATAATCGAACCAACTGTAAACCAACCCGAACACAAACCAAACCAAACTACTTCGGTTGAGTTTGGCTAGAGTTTTACCAAAACCAAATAAACCGAACCGAACCAAACCCGAACTTAAACCAAAATGCCCATCCCTACGTTTTTGTTGGCCAAACAGATTAATAGAAGGGGAAAAATAAATTATATGGACGATCGAATTTTTCTTTCTTTTCCTCTCTGTCACTCTCTCTTTCTCTCTTGATCGAAGTCCTGAATCGACAACGGAAAGAGATGGAATCGAAGGATATGGAATCAGAGGAATTGGGGTCGGAGGAGATGCATAGCGGAGGAGATTGAATCGATTGTATGGGAGGCAATTTGGATTTGGAGTCGATTCAATCGGAAGAGATTGAATCAATTGAAATCGGAGGGTAAGTTTCTCAGTAAAATAGTATGAAATTGCGATTAGGTAAACGGATTAGGGTTCTTTGATTTTTGATCGCAAATTAGAGTTCTTTGATGTTTGTTGGAAAATTAGGGTTATTGCTTGCATGTGTTCCGATATGATGCTTATTTTTGGTAGAATATTTCTTTTTATTGTTCGATAAAGAGGAAGCAGAAAAGATTTGGGTCTGTTTGTGTTCTTCCAATTTAAAAGTGATGCCCATGATTGATAAGTGATGCTTTAAACGGATATGGGTCTGTTTGTGTTGTTTACACATGATTGTAAAATTTAAAAGCATATTATTCTTGTTCGATTTAGCTTGTAGTGTGTCTTCTCTCCTTGGGTATGATTGATAAGTTTGACTTTATTTTGGCCATGAATGATTCATTGTACTTTTTGAAATTGGGCATGATTGTGATCTACGTCTCTATTTTCTTTTGAGGTTAGATGGACTAACTTGGATTGATGGATTGATGAGTATAGAATCTGCTACCTGTTCGGCTATGAAGGAAGGTAATTTATCATCCTCTTCTTTCTTCATTTATTTGGTGTTAGTTTAGGTAAGATTCGAGTCAGCCATTGATGTTATTGCTTTTGTTTGTTGGTTGTGATAAATACGGTTAGTACTTGATTAGGGAGGTCTACATCAGACTTATTGTTTGATGCTTTGTGTTAGTTGGTTATGAAGATGTTTAATATGTGGTTGTTGTAGTTTAGGTAAACACTTAAATTTCAAAATAGAAACCAACTAGTTTAAAAATTAAATTAAACCTAAACCTTATAAATAAAAAGACTTCCTCTTCATAGTAAAAACACAAAACACACTACATTAACCCTTTAGCAATCTCTTCATTCTCCTTTTATCACACACAAACAAAGTAGGATATGGATTCAGACGACTCCATGAATCCAAATCGTCAATCAAAATTATGTTCATTTAAGGCCTTCATCATATCTTGATTACATCCAATTTCTGCAAAAGTTTTCCGGCTAAAAAAGCCAGTCTCCCTAGTAGCATTGGTTTTATTCCTTTGCTCTCTCCAGTTGCCATATCTCTTGCATATACAACATAATGCCTATCACCCCACCCCGAGAGAGAAGGATGATTATATAACATGATCGGAGGATCATCATCTATGTGGCCCACCTGCAGCCTTCAGAACACCAAAGTTTCATACGGCTCATTTAGTGTGATCACTCCACAGACACAAAGCTCTTTCAGCTGCGGAACATCAGATGGGAATGGAACAGCTCCCAGTAATATAAACTATAGAAACAAGATTAAGAGAGACAAGTATTAGCATAATCAAATCNTCATGCGTCTTTATAATGTGTATGCATTTTATAGGATTTTAACCTTAGTTTTTACATTTCTTTTGAGTCTTTTATTAGGTCCAAGCGTGCTTTTAGAGTCTTTTTAGTGTTTTATGAGTTTGTACAAGTTCTAGGTTGCTTTTGAAGGAAACTGAGTGTTTTGGGGATGAAAACAAGCATCTGGAGCCAATTTGGTGAAGATTGATCAGACTAGCAAGCAGATGGAGCAAACACAGAAAAAGCATCTAGGATCGACCAGTCCCGTACCCGACTCAAGTTTTCCTTTTTCTTTTTAAACCGACTTTTAGGGTTTTATTTTGATATTTAAGTTAGAGGCTCGACCTCCAAAGACATAAGATTTATTTTCTGAGACTACTCTGTATTGAGAGATAAGGGAGAAGATCTCTAATCCTTCTTGACACTTTGGAGAAGATTTCTAAACCCTATTTTTTTATTTCTCTTTGCAACTCAAACATGTTTTCTTCATCATTGATCTGATGTTCTTTGATTTCCATGTCTGAGTAGTTCTACTGTTGGGTTTCAGGTTTCAAAAAGGGGTTTTATGATTCTCTAAACTTAGGTTGTTAGATTTGGGATTGATCTTTTGTGTTTTTCATCTATAGTTGTGCTTAATGCTTAAACTAGATTAGCTACCTAGTTTATGATTGTGGGTTTAATTCATCTAGGCATCAAAAGTGTTGTTGAATTGCTTGAAAAGAACATAGGTGAGCAAAGTGATCCTTAGCCAACGAAAGCTGAAGTTAAGGCACCTTGTGAACAAAAATCAAACTTGAAATTATTGCTTGCTAGGATTGCTAGATACAAACGACGGTTTGGAATTTAATCAATTCCTTGCATAGATAACTATCGCTGCGACAGTAGGTTAGCTTTACAATCGTGATTTGAGTTCTAGAACGGTGTCTAATGCAACCCCATCTTCCACCTTAGTCCGAGAATTATATCCCCATAGATTCCTTGCGCCCAATATTTACTTTTTGATTTAGAAACAACTTATTTACTTTCCGTTTTTAATTATTACTTGAAACACAAACTTCCTTTTCTGTCTTAGCTATATTCGATCTTCATATTTTCATAGTGCAATTGTTTGGTCTTTGTGGATTTGATCTTGAAGTGTTACAGCGATACCACTAGATCGTGGTGGAGTACACAATGGGTTTTAATTGACCTTTGATCACTTTATCATGATGAACAAACTGGCTTGTCTATCCAATGTACCAGAAACTAACCGATAAGCCGCTAACACCGCTTCAAAACGTAGGCATAGGTCAGGTTCTCACCATCTTGAGCATGGCAGACTCTGCGGTTGTGGAAGCAAAGAGGCTGAAAACAATTGAAACTGAGCATCTCATGTCAGTGTTATGGCTGTTTCCTCCCTTCGTTATAGTAGGAGTACGTAGGCGAAGCCTTCCAGTTTCCAGCTAATATTAAATTCTTCTATGGAGAATTCCCTGAGTCTTTAAGGAACACCGCGACTTCATTGACCTCGACGGTGATTGGAATCTCTTTCTATATCAGCATAACTCTCATTGATCTTATCCAGAGAACCACCAAGTGGTTACCAGATGACATTAACCACGGAAGAGTTGATAAAGTTTACTGGGTATTAGTCATTGTAGGAGTCTTGAATTTTGGTTATTTCCTTGTCTGCGCTTGGTTTTACAAATACAGAAACCTGAAAAATGAAAATCATGAACAAGATCCAAAAGATGTTACAACCTAAGAACACAAAAATGTTCTGTTTCAGTTTTCTCTACAATAAATGTCTACATATCTTGAATCAAATATCTTACATGCTCTTTGTTTCTGTTGTTTGCAATTTTTACCAAGTGAAGTGTGTTTTTGCATTTCCTACTTCACACATGAGATTACATTCATTCAGCAAATGATACTTTCAAACTGATGGAACAAAGTAATCAGCTTATTCTTATCAAAGTTCTAATTAAGTTACCGTAGAAACTAGGTTTCTCATAATGAATTTATTTAAAGGGAGAAGCAAATTCACTTAGGAACTCTCTCAAGAAACTCGATCAAAGCTATGAATTGAAAGGAAATTAAGTTCTTTTAGGAAACAAGCTAGGGTTTCTCAAGAACAAAAAGAAATTAGGGTTTTAGTATTAATTGTTGGATGCTTTACAAGGAGGGGGATACCCCTCTATTATTTATATGATAAAATAAATCTACTTTGTCATACTTTAGATTGAGATTTAGGAAAGTTTCTTCTTCTGATGTCAAGTCGATCTCGAAGAGGCGATCTGCGGAAGTTGGCCGTTCAACCTTACTGGGCTTGTCAACCTCGTCAGGCCTCCATTCACAGGCCTCTCTTGAACCTCCAGTTTAGATTGTCGGTTTGCTTTTGGTTCAGGTCGGTATATCGAGGTTGCCAAATCCCACACCAACAGTTACTACGACCTTTACACCCAAAAAAACAAAGTTGCTACAGCTTTTGAATTACAACATAGGGTTCCAATAATAACAACTAGAGATAACACAAATTAGTATGTAGTGCATGACTATATATCCTAGCTCAGCAAGATAATTAGTATTAATCATCTATGATCGACGCTCCTTTTCTCATGAATCCTACATCAGTTGCATTAACTTACTTGTAATCAAATTATATAAATCAACATACAAGGTTTGTCCCTTCGCAGACATCCGATAAAATTGGAACGATACAGAGAAGATTAGGTGGCCATGCGTAAGGATGACACGCACAAATCTTGAAATGGTCCAAATCTTGAATCTGTCCGTTTTAACTATTGCCTGGGGTTGTAGTAAACCAAAGAAAACAAATCCCAAACGACCTAGACAACTAATAGATGAAAACAGTATACGACGGCGTTGGTAGCATGGTCTTGTGATATATTTGACCTCAAGATTAGGCTTCAGAAGGATTCATCAGTCTCTTTCAGAGAACCAAATATCTTGGAATGAAAACAGAGTTTAGTATGTGAGATAACGTGGTCAGATTTTTTTTATATTTGCTGATACATGAGTTTTTTTTTTGTTAATTTATATATCGTACACAAGTCACTAACGATCGTGAGTATATTAATTTTTTTATAATGATTATTCAAACTATCTTTCCTATTTATATTTTTGAAAGATTAAAGGATACTACTGTTTAAGATTCGGTCAAATACTTTTATAGTTGTTTATTACAGTCACCAACTTGTCATTTTGCAAACAATAACAGTAGATGGACTGTCAGAATCTGATTACGACTTTTCATTACAAAGCAAGATCGTTACAAAATCATTGCACCAACATAATAATTGGTATATAGATTTGGTTATCTATATAGTTTAAGGCTTTTATCTAACTGCATTATAACAACACACAAACACAAGTCAACGTGTACCTCCTGCTTTCTTGTTCTCTGCCATGGCTGATTCAAACTCGGGTGAGACAGAAACTCATCGCTCTAGCGATCCAAATGGAAAGCGTGGTGGCTGGATCACTTTACCGTTCATACTCGGTTGTGTTTTTTTTTTTTGAATATTTTTTTTTTAATGTTTTTGGAACCAAAACATAGACATATGTTGATGATTGTGAGGTTTCTATGTGGGGCAGTTACACTATTAGGTATGTCCATCACTTCTTTTGGATGGATAATGAACTTGATCGTCTTCTTGATTAACGAATTCAACATCAAGAACATCGCTGCTGCATAGATTTCAAATGTTGTCAGTGGAGTTGTCAACATGTTGCCTGTTGTTGCAGCCATCTTAGCCGATTCCTTTTTCGGGAACGTTCCTATTATCGCTGCTTCCACTTTCATTTCTCTGATTGTAAGTCTATAACGCTCACTAGTTCTGTTCTATTTTCTGAAATACAAAAGCTTACAAGTTTTGAAACATGTTTCCAGGGAATCTCTCTCTTGACCTTGATCTCATCTTTAGACTACTTGAGACCTAGACCGTGTGAAACAGGCTCAACCCTATGCCAATCGCCATCAAAACCACAACTCGGGATCTTGTATGCAGCCTTAGCTCTAGTGATTATTGGTTCAGCTGGGACGCGGTTCACCTTGGCATCCGCAGGTGCAAACCAATATAAGAAACCTAAAGAACAAGGAAGCTTCTTCAACTGGTTTTTCGTCGCACTATATACCGGAGCTATTACTGGCACAGCAGCAATTGTATATACACAAGACAATGCTAGCTGGAAATTTGGGTTCGGTCTCTGTGCCGCTGCTAATTTGATCAGTTCCATCGTTTTCATCGCTGGGAAAAGATTCTACAAGAGTGACAAAACCTTGGGAAGTCCCTATACAAGTCTGATCCGAGTTTTAGTCGCTGCTACATTGAAAAGAAAGGCTGTGATTACATCCAAAGAAGAAGACTATCATCACTCTGATCTTGATAAAGAGTCCAAGACTTCTGCTTCAATCCCATCCGACAGCTTCAGGTGAAAACCAAACCTTGTACGATTCTTGAAAGTTAAACAAGAACTAAAAAGAACTTTACATGTGCAGGTTCTTGAACCGTGGAGCATTGAAGACCGATGAAGACTCAGTTAGTAACAAATGGAGGTTATGTTCTGTTCAAGAAGAAGAGGATTTCAAAACCGTTCTCCGACTTCTCCCTCTCTGGGCAGCAGAAATGTTCCTCGCCACTCCCGTAGGGGTGCAAATAA
Source organism: Camelina sativa (assembly GCF_000633955.1). Taxonomy (NCBI): domain Eukaryota; kingdom Viridiplantae; phylum Streptophyta; class Magnoliopsida; order Brassicales; family Brassicaceae; genus Camelina; species Camelina sativa. The sequence continues at coordinate 30,879 of NW_010921803.1, forward strand.
GCATGACGGTCCTCCAAGCTTTGGTCATGGACCGTGAACTTAGCCCCCACTTTAAAGTCTCTGCTGGGTCTTTACAAGTCGTAGTATTCTTATCTGGATGTGTCTTTATCATGCTCAACAACTGGACTATCTATCCCGTGTACAAGAAGCTAATCCGTAAGCCGCTGACACCGCTTCAACAAGTTGGTATAGGCCATGTTTTCACCATCCTAAGCATGGCGGTATCAGCTCTTGTGGAAGCAAAGAGGCTGAAAACAGTTGATGATAATGGCCATCCTATGTCAGTGCTATGGCTGGTTCCTGCTCTCGTGCTAGTTGGAATAGGCGAGGCTTTTCATTTTCCAGCGAACGTTGCAGTATTCTACGGAGAATTCCCTGAGTCTTTGAAGAACACCGCGACTTCATTGACTTCGGTGGTGATTGGAATCTCTTTTTATTTGAGCACAGCTCTTATTGATGTGATCCAAAGAACCACCGCGTGGTTACCAGATGACATTAACCATGGAAGAGTTGATAATGTTTACTGGGTCTTAGTTATAGGAGGAGCCTTGAATTTTGGTTATTTTCTTGTCTGCTCTTGGGTTTACAAATACAGAAACCTCAATAATGATGATCAGAAACAAGATCTTAAAGATGTTACAACCTAATTAAGGAGGCCACAAAATGTTCTGCAAACTCATTATTGTTTGTCGTTTGTGCTTCCATTCACCATTTTACAACTGTGTTTTCTTTTCTGTACATGGAACTTCTAAAATATAGTATTGGTATGCACTAGATTTTAATTATACTGAATCTTGCATATACGTTTTAATTTAACTAATTCACCGTTACTTTGAAATTAATTTAGATATTCGTATTTTATAGTTTACATTATAGTGGTTGAGGTTTAAACCTAGGTGGCTAGGTTCAATCAGAAGCCAGAAGAGAATGCTTCGATGGTATACTTGTGCAGTCAAAATGCATGAAGAAATTATAAAATTCATGAAGTTTAGTATCAAAGAACAATAAGGTTTGTGTGGATATGTATGCAATGGAGAAATCATAAAGTTCTTTTCTTTCCTCATTCAGTCTCAAGATTCTATTGTAGATTATGTGAATTGACAACATGATTTCTTAGAACGTGTTTTTATGTATGTTTATATATAACTAGTGGATGAAATCGTTGAAGATTGACGCATGTGACAACGAATGATCTGGTCAAGTCTTTTTAATATTCACTAGCTGTTCGAGACTGATTTTCATGGATAAACCAAAGACCAATGACACATTTTTTTTTGGTTGAAAGAACAATGACACATTATTTCATTAAAGTCATTTCTCAGCTTTCACACAGTTACTCTGCTCTATCATGGCAGCTATTCGTTGGAACTTCCATTGGTGTTCAAGCAAGTATGACGGTCCTCCAAGCTCTGGTAACGGACCGAGAACTTGGCTCTAAATTCAAAGTCCCGGCTGGATCTCTACAAGTCATAGTACTCATCTCTTCATGCGTCTTTCTTGTGCTCAACAACTGGACTATCTATCCCATGTACCAGAGGATCACCCATAAGAAGCTGACACCGCTTCAACAAGTAGGTATAGGTCAAGTTTTCAATATCTTGAGCATGTCAATCTCCGCCATTGTTGAAGCAAAAAGGCTGAAAGCAGTTGAAAATGAGCACTCCATGTTAGTTTTATGGCTATTCCCTCCTCTAGTGATAGTTGGAATTGGCGATGCCTTCCATTATATGGCGAACGTTGCAGTATTCTACGGAGAGTTCCCTGAGTCTCTGAGGAACACAGCAACCTCCGTAACCTCGGTGGCATTTGGAATCTCATTCTACTTAAGTACAGCTCTAATTGACTTGATACAGAGGACCACCGCATGGTTACCAGACGACATTAACTACGGGAGAATGGACAACGTGTACTGGGTTTTGGTTCTTGGAGGCGTTCTGAACTTTGGCTATTTCCTTATCTGTTCTTGGTGTTTCACATTTAGATATTTCCAAGATGATAAGAGCAAGTTTATTTGGGGGTTCATATAAGGGGAGTTCTTAATTTTTTTATGAATTAATTGTGTACTGTTTGGAATATAAGAACTCATGATCTCTTAGATAAAATTTTCCCTTTTATTGGTAGATTCTTATTTTAGGTCTCTTATTTTTGAAAATATTGTTTTTGAAAATTTTAAAATTTTAAATAGAATAGAAGTGGAATAAATGTGTAAACATTTAAGATTTTATAAAATTAAAAAATATTGCATTTTAATTAATTTACAAACATACAAAAATAGAATTATATTTTCTGTTTCTGAAAACTTTGAAAACAGAGGTTCATCATCTGTTTTGTTAAAGATTTGTAAATGAGAAACATAGGCAACTAACATGGAGCACATATATTACACAAAATGGTGAGAAAACGTTACAACAACATTGACAATGTTTATAGAAAACCACGAATTGACAATGGTTTAGCAATATTTGGGATTTCTTGACTATTGTTGTGAAGAAAGAAATAAGTAAATTTTGGTGGAGAGATGTATGGGCAGCCGTTTATGTTTTTTGACTACTCTCGTTTTTTGTTTTCTCTAACTTATACAAATGAGAATATGCAAACTTGATAACATAATAAGCCCAATAAAACCAACAACTACATGTTTCCTCTTCTTTACAAGCAAAGAGTTTAAAAGAGTTACTGACAAAAGAAGATCATTAGAGTAGAGTATTAAGAGAAGACACTAATTAGGCTGGGGACGAGGGAGACGTTGCATCCAACGAGGGAGAACATACTGGGAAAAGAGGAGATGGTTAGGACCATAAACTGGTATTGCTGTTAAAACTCAAGATGTAACCACCCATACACTTGTTGTTATTGTCTGCAGTTTCCTCCTGAAGCCTAAACGCATGTGTCCTCAAGTTAAACAAGATCAGCATATTGCTCCTGCTCCACAAGTAGATGATCTCAGAGTTCAAAGGATGCATCACCACCGGAAAATAATCGATACCTAACTCGATCAAAGACGCCAAGCTGACTTCCCAAAAGAGCTGCCACTGATGATTTGGTTGAGATAGACAGGTCACGGCTTCCTGAAGAAAGAGCATGTTGCCTGAGGATGATAAATCAATCAGATAGCATCAACACAACTATATATATATATATATATATATAGAAACTGAGATTTAATTACTTATCTTGCTCAACGAAGACAGAAGACTGAGATTGGAGACCACCAGAGTAATTAAGAGAGTGAGGAGCAGAAGGAGGAACCAAAAGAGATGAAGAATAATTCATAAATCTCCCTCCGCCGCCACCACCAACTCCACCACCACCAAGCGACGACATCATCATCATTAAACCCGCCCACAAAAACACAGATTGATATCAGATTCAATTCCAGTTTCAAAACAGAGAAAGAGGGAATAAAAAAACAGATGTTGTATTTCACTAACAATATCAAATCAAATGATCAATTTGGAACACATGCACAACAAAAACCCTAATTTTCCAACAAACTTCAAATAACACTCAATTACGATCCAAAATAAAAAATCCTAATCATAAAACAATTTCCGATTCAAACAATTCTACTAAGAAACTTACCTTATTGATTCAATCTCTTGACCGATTTAATCGACTCCAACTTCATAACCTTCAAGCTTCAATTCCAAATTCTTCGTTTGTTTCGTCGATTCAATCGCAAACGAGAGAAAGAGAGAGAGACGAAAAAGAAATAAATCGAGGAATTTTTTTTTTCTATTTTGTTTTATTCTTTCAACCAATAGAATAGCGACACGTATCGCCTCTTAAACCAAGATTTCGTCTCTTATATAAGGGGAGATCTTAGAATTTTTTCCATTTCTGATTTATCTTTTTTACCCAAAACACTAAGAACTCTATCATAAACCCCCCGATAAACTTGCTCTAAGAGACAAGACCCTAAAGATGTTACAACCTAAGACATGTTTTTGTTTCAGTTTTCTCTACCATTTATTCAAGATTGATATCTTATTTGCTCCTGTTAACTCTAGCGTTTGAGCATCAAGGTTATATAGTATCAGATAAGTATTTGCTCCTTTTTTTTTTTTTTCATACTGCAAAGGTGAATAATTTATATAATTGCATGTTTTATGTTTCTATTTATCAATGTTTATTGTGAGTTAAAAATCTTATCTACTAAAAATAGGGTCCAAAACAAGATTCCTTATTTTCTACTTTAGAACCATCTAGTCAGCGACAACGAACGAGTGTACGTAGTAGCGCGTTCACACATGTCTCCATTCTCATAATAAAACCTTCATTATCTTTCTAGATCAGACATGTTAACGAAATTAATTACGTAATTTATCTTCAATTTACCAAATCAACCCAAATGAAAGAATTGGTCTTGAGAAGAACTGGTCTGTGTGACTTGTGGGCCTATTTAATTAAAGCCTCGCTCTTATGTTAAATCATATCCAAATTGGCTTCTCTGCTTCACTCTTTTAATTTGTTTTCTACTTCATTTTTTTCCCTCACACAGATCTTTGATACTATTACGAGTTACGGTCATGGAGTTTCCATCTCCCTATCGTTCAGGAAGGGAGGAACGAACCGTTCCTCCAAAGAGAGGTAGAGTCAAGACCATGATCGTTCGTGATCTAGTCAGATCAGCAGCAACCTCGATCACACCTCCTCCGAGGAGGGGTCGAATCAAGATCATGATTGCTCGCGATCTAGTCGGATCATCGACACAGAACAACTACGGTGGAGACGGCAACAGAGAAGGCTAGTTAAGCAGCCACTTCAATTGCAAAGCTGGCCCTTCCCCTGAGAAGATTGATCTGATCTTCAAAATTCATATCCTGTGTAAAAAATGTAATATAATTGTTGGCTTTTGTTTGCTCTGTTTATAGATGTAATCTTTTGGGGGTAAATTAAATGAAATTTACTAAAGAGTTTGGGGATGATACTTTTGTATCTTTGTAAAATACAAATGTAAAATATAGTATTGTATCTTATTATGTTTTCTTATTTATATATTTTGGATGTACTGTTCATATGAAAAAATGAAAATAAAAATAAAAATATGATTTTAATTCAGGGATGAAATTGATAATACTTAAAACTTTAGGTCAAATATGTAACAAATATACAAGTATATGTCTAAAACTGTAGTTAACCTTTTTGAAAGAGAGGGTTTATGAAAAAAAATTCACCCAAATCTAATTCTTAAAGCAAGTCTATTGGTGTATTTAGCAGGGTATTTAGCAAGTCTCTTATTTTAATTGGGACTAAAAATAAATCAAATAATAAAAGAAATAAGAATTACCTCTTATTTAGCAAGTTTTAACACTAACTCTTGTTGGATAGGTGTTTGTCTCTGATTGGTCTAATTTTTTTATAGAAAAAAAATATATTTTTCTTTTCTTTCTTTCTCTTTCTTCTCTCCTATCTCTTCGCCATACTCTCGAAAACAGAGGGATTTTTTGGCTTCACTCGCAAAATTCTCTTCTTTGATCTTGTTGATTAACCAATCTCCAATCAAATTACTGATCAAACAATATTCAGTCAGAGGTGTTGATTGAGAAATCAAACCAACAAATAAGATATTCTGATCAATCGGTGAGAAATTGAGAGTCTTCTCCACCAAAGTCGATGGTTAACCAATCTCCATCTGATGGTAATTTCATGTTTCAATTTGTATGAATTATTTTTGTGAATAAATCGTCTCTTGTGTATATATATATATATATATATATATAAGATTTGGTCAATTTAGGGTTTTTTATCGGTTTGGGAGGAGAATAAATTTGTGTGTTTGATCTATAGATCTTTGACTTGAGGAATTAGATATATTGAAGAACTGACGAAAAGGAATGAGACGAGGGTGGATGAGAGATCGGTTGATGATAACGGAGATAAGGCGATATTGGTTAGCAGAGAAAACGTAATTGTGTTGACCACAAAGAGGGCACTGGTTGGTATTAGTGCCCGTGCCTTGTTCTATCCTACTCTGGTTTACAACGTTGTTAGGAATAAGCTCGAGACTGTGTTTCGCTGGTGGGATCGTGTCGATGAGGTATAACTTGTATTGATTTTTTAGCTGGTTTATGTTGGGATCATTTCCGATTGTTTTGTTTGGTCTCTTGTTTAAAGTATGTTATCTGGATTTGATTATGCTAATACTTGTCTCTCTTAATCTTGTTTCTATAGTTTATATTACTGGGAGCTGTTCCATTCCCATCTGATGTTCCGCAGCTGAAAGAGCTTTGTGTCTGTGGAGTGATCACACTAAATGAGCCGTATGAAACTTTGGTGTTCTGAAGGCTGCAGGTGGGCCACATAGATGATGATCCTCCGATCATGTTATATAATCATCCTTCTCTCTCGGGGTGGGGTGATAGGCATTATGTTGTATATGCAAGAGATATGGCAACTGGAGAGAGCAAAGGAATAAAACCAATGCTACTAGGGAGACTGGCTTTTTTAGCCGGAAAACTTTTGCAGAAATTGGATGTAATCAAGATATGATGAAGGCCTTAAATGAACATAATTTTGATTGACGATTTGGATTCATGGAGTCGTCTGAATCCATATCCTACTTTGTTTGTGTGTGATAAAAGGAGAATGAAGAGATTGCTAAAGGGTTAATGTAGTGTGTTTTGTGTTTTTACTATGAAGAGGAAGTCTTTTTATTTATAAGGTTTAGGTTTAATTTAATTTTTAAACTAGTTGGTTTCTATTTTGAAATTTAAGTGTTTACCTAAACTACAACAACCACATATTAAACATCTTCATAACCAACTAACACAAAGCATCAAACAATAAGTCTGATGTAGACCTCCCTAATCAAGTACTAACCGTATTTATCACAACCAACAAACAAAAGCAATAACATCAATGGCTGACTCGAATCTTACCTAAACTAACACCAAATAAATGAAGAAAGAAGAGGATGATAAATTACCTTCCTTCATAGCCGAACAGGTAGCAGATTCTATACTCATCAATCCATCAATCCAAGTTAGTCCATCTAACCTCAAAAGAAAATAGAGACGTAGATCACAATCATGCCCAATTTCAAAAAGTACAATGAATCATTCATGGCCAAAATAAAGTCAAACTTATCAATCATACCCAAGGAGAGAAGACACACTACAAGCTAAATCGAACAAGAATAATATGCTTTTAAATTTTACAATCATGTGTAAACAACACAAACAGACCCACATCCGTTTAAAGCATCACTTATCAATCATGGGCATCACTTTTAAATTGGAAGAACACAAACAGACCCAAATCTTTTCTGCTTCCTCTTTATCGAACAATAAAAAGAAATATTCTACCAAAAATAAGCATCATATCGGAACACATGCAAGCAATAACCCTAATTTTCCAACAAACATCAAAGAACTCTAATTTGCGATCAAAAATCAAAGAACCCTAATCCGTTTACCTAATCGCAATTTCATACTATTTTACTGAGAAACTTACCCTCCGATTTCAATTGATTCAATCTCTTCCGATTGAATCGACTCCAAATCCAAATTGCCTCCCATACAATCGATTCAATCTCCTCCGCTATGCATCTCCTCCGACCCCAATTCCTCTGATTCCATATCCTTCGATTCCATCTCTTTCCGTTGTCGATTCAGGACTTCGATCAAGAGAGAAAGAGAGAGTGACAGAGAGGAAAAGAAAGAAAAATTCGATCGTCCATATAATTTATTTTTCCCCTTCTATTAATCTGTTTGGCCAACAAAAACGTAGGGATGGGCATTTTGGTTTAAGTTCGGGTTTGGTTCGGTTCGGTTTATTTGGTTTTGGTAAAACTCTAGCCAAACTCAACCGAAGTAGTTTGGTTTGGTTTGTGT